>NC_039485.1:13516313-13816313 GCF_003590095.1 Trichoplusia ni
CTACGCCAGAAAAGAAACGTGAAAATCCGGCTCGCCCTAAATAAATGAGTGCTTAAACGAAAAACAAATAAAAGGAAGGGAATAAAAAGAGCTGCATATTGTGAAACTCGCAGTCAATGGTTAACCGTAGTGTTTTACTGAAAACGAGTATTCGCCATTGGAACTCAGGAGCTTCTGAATGGAAAACGAAACAAATCCAATCAGCCGCAAACATTCCAGATGCTGCAGAAAATGTTGTTACATTTTAAAATTCCAACTCCATTTTAGACGTCTTAAGTAATTACTCTGATTATATAGAAATATCTTTATTGGTTCACTTATAATTGGATCATTAAATCCGATACAAGTCCCTTCGTTTAGAAGATTTTATTGCTATTTTAAAATGTACGATTAAGATTTAAAAACACTTTTTTCAAACTATGCAGCCAACCTGAGTGCGGATTTTTACCGTCTCACGAAATTTAGATTTTTTTATGATAATCGCTGTTTGTATGACTTCATTTACGTATATTTTATTTCAATAAGGATATACTATAAGGTATCCATAAGCCAGACCGCTGCCTGTAATATTGAACGGTCTGGTTCCGTCTACGAATAAACCACGTCATCCCTTCTTAGGTAGCCCTAGTACCTTGACACGGTGCCGCCAAAATTGCCTGATAATAAATAACACCTATTATTTTGACACCAAAATATTTTGTAACGTCAAAATGATCTAGCCTGAAATAAATCCTAAACTAATATAGTTAAAACCTATATTTTAACACAATATTTAAAATAATAACAGTTAAGTCTCCTAAACGCTGTCTCTGTAGTTCTAAAAGCCTAAAATACATTTTCTCGAAACGATTTTCCATTGATATCTCAGTAAAATACGAAATTGTGGAAACGCTTTCATTTGCCTAATTTTAGTTCTCTAATTGTGTCTGTTTTTTAATAATAAATTCGTTTGTACGTTGCTAATAACAGTTTCAAAAGGCAAAGTAAAATGCGCGACCTATTTTCTGCCGCAAGTTTTGTGCGTCTGCTAACGAGACTCAGGAAATAGGGAGACGTCGCGTCCTTTTTCATCATTCGTTTTATAGACAGATAAAGTTTAAAATAAGGCCCATTTAGATCCCTTTAAAGTTGTGAAAAGTTTCTTGTAGGAGCGCTCGCGGGCGATACCGGTGCAAATTTAAAGTATGTATTACTAGCGCCGCAAACCCGTGAGCGGAGCGAGCATGAGAATTCCATTACTGGTGCTGAAGTGACACGTTCGCCGCGTAACCCCGTCGACGCCGAACCTCCCGGAGAGCTATCGCGTAACAAGCAATTGCGATTTGTGATTGCTCTGCTTATTGGTTGGTTGGTCTTTTAGATATTGCGGAGACGTTCATAATATTGTTTAATGTACGTAACGAGAGAAAGCGAAGAAGTAGGGGCAACGTAAATAGATTATTGTGTTGGATAACAAAATTTAAAATTATCGACAGTTGTATAGACTGATAAACCAGACTAATAAACTGTTAGTTAATGCTACATTAACTAGCATTAGTTACGAGTAGCATTAGCTAGTATATAGATCTAGCATTAACTAGTATATAGTTAATTCTAGATTTTAAGTTACAAGGTGTCATGAGGCATGAACATTTGATTTATTATCGACTTCAAATTTAATTAAACATAAATAATGTTTAACTTCTGTTTCAATCTAAACAAATTCAAAGTCTATCCAAACAAAGCCAACACAAAGTAACAGGAATGCAAATATTCTTTGTAAATCAACAGACAAAGATCACTTTACACAAGTTCGATAGGTTATCAAAATCGCAACAGTTTACTCATTTTTTTCATCAGCGAGAGTTTACAACTCGCAGAGCAACCAATTGCTATCTCCAGTTACGTGATGAGTCCGCGGGAGTGCTCCAGCGATAACTAGTGGATTTATTTAAATCGCCCGTTGACGTTACGCGTTTACACAGGGAATTATAGATTACCACTGTTCTGCTACTGTCGCGTTCGCCAGTGTTTTCTGCGTCATAAACTACGAACACTTGTTTAAAACAGTAAATATTTATTGCAGATTTATGCGTGCGTAGCGGATGCCACGATTGTGAATTTTTGAACATATTTTACAAGGGATCTATGAGTTTCCTTTTATTTTTTAAGTAATTCATACTACCAGACTATCAGACATTTAGGCATTTGTGTTTTACTAGCTTAAAGTTTTACTCGAAATATTATTTTACTACTTTCAATTCATGTATTTTCTACAATCAAAATTCCTAACACTAAATTATCTCAAGAAAATAAGATTTTACAATCTCGTTACTCATTGAAAACCCAAAGCGTAATCATAAAATAACATAAAGAGCTACACACAATAAAAACTAAAACGTAAAACGGTATTCTTTTATACTTTTGCATCAGTACTTCGCAAAAAAAATCATTTCACATTTTACAAAACTACACAACAGCGAAAACTCATTAAGCTTTTTAATTAAATTCAACAGTGTCTATATGACGTGGAGGCAGAACATAGGTAAGTGAATTTGGCCGACAACCTGCATGTCAGACACTGGATAATTCGCAGACGTGGTGGAAAATACTGGACAGTGGACGAGCATATGCCAATGTTACTGAATGAACATGAAATCATACCGGCTTGCTACTTAATTAATTATTGAGGGGAACATTTCGCTGTTTGTTTGTAACGTCCAATAAGTACTTGAAACTAGTATTGTGTTTGCTTGTTTGTCGTTCTCTTTTACGCAAACTACCAAAAGTAACAATAATTTTGTGACTTGTGATTATATTTACAGCTTTGGACGTGATTTTGTTGTTCTGTTTTACTCATTATATTAAAGTAAGTATAAAATAGCAATCAAATTCTAAACAAAAGAGGAGATAATTGGTTTTCTGTACAAACCTATGTAGTGCACATTCACTGTTCCCGCACAGAAACGACGTGGCGAGCTCATAAAACCTTATCTGTACCCTTCGAGGAGCATTCACACTGATTTGCCTACTTGCTTCAACTGGAGTTTTTGAGGCGAGTTACTAGACCGTATTTATTGGCCTAATAAAACCACGTTAAAGTGAAACTGAACTATAGTAATCGGTTACTATATTAATTACACTACAGATATTTTTTATTGAAATTTCAGAAAAATGTTTTTCGCTTAAATGTACTTTTTTTTTAATTTGAGATTGGCAACGAATCTTGTTTAATCATACTTAATAGTTATTTCTAAGAAGTCATTTTCTTACAGAAGCGGTATAATGCAAATCATAGATGTTACCCAACTCTAAGTTCGCGTAGTTGTGAACTTGTAAATCAGGCATTTTTATCGGTTGAATAGTTTTAGAATAATCGTGAAAAGGAAGTTAAAAAAATATCTTCAAATCAAAAACCGTCTCATCTTTGCTCAACAACACTTATTATTAGCCAGCGGATTAATGTTGAAACCGAGATATCTTTTAAGGTATTCTCTGAAAATAAATGATGCAAAATAGGGAAACTTCAAAAAATAAATTAAAGAATTAATGAAATATTTTATTCTAAATGTAACGTGAAGGCTATAAACTCGTGATAACAAACCTACATGATCCGACTACGTTCTACCCTCGCTTTTTAAATATCTTTGGTAAGACCAGTTGTATCTTTTTCAATTCCAGAAGCTCATATTTAAGTTGATTTTTATACCGTAAGCGGTGAAAACTAAATTAATGCAGTCTGTGTACAAAATAAAAAGTATTAAAATGCAAAATATTATTTATATATTGTTATTATTTCTTATCACGTAATATCCCTTCTTAATTCACAAAATTAAGTAAAATTCTTCAAAATAAATCGACACAAAATAATCCAGAGTTATAATTTTTTTCTGCTATTAATAAATAGGCTGTTTAGGATTTTCAAATATTAAAATATATTTAAGCTAACACTTAGTGAAACAAGAAGCAAAAGGTTAACAGTTATGAATATAAAAATAAAATTTTACACAAAACAAAACATAATTAACAACAAAGTAAAAAATAACAAATATCAATAGTCAAAAAAACTGTAAACTAACTTCACTTCAAATTAGAGCATAACTCTAGTACAATGGGCTAGTTCATGAGATCGGTCGAGTAAACTCGCCCGTTCAAACGCGCCAACGCGTCGGGGATTGAAGTACCAGCAACAATGACGGTCTTTGGCTTTTGTAATACTTTATTATGTGCCGGCAAAGATCCCCTGACAAAACTTTATTGGAACATCGAGTATGAACACTCGGCCTGATATGAGGCACTAGTTATAATGGAGAGACATTATTCGTTAGATCTTCATGACAGAAGCCTTACAGTATAATGATTTATTCAGTATTTTTTCTATTGACAAACCTTTGCGTTTATTTCACCTAAAATTACACCAATTTGTGCTGTATTGGATGATATTTTTGGGATAGGTGTTATTTGAGTGACATAATTCAGTCGTAATTGATTATTATATTGCTTTTATTATTGAAAACATAGAAATAAATGTTTTTTTTCTATGTCAATTTTTTTTTATTTAGTGATAAGTAGTGCTTAGGGTTACGCATCGCACATATAAAAATAAATGTTATTACTTATATTCTGCTGTCTTTCTGTCTTTCACCAGGCTGCGTTTCATGAACCACAATACCTAGAAATCTGTTTTTTTACAGATCATTTATTTATGTAGCCGTGGCAATAACTATTATGAAAGAATGTCTGAGAAACGCTTTGTAAGGTCATCAATTTGATGGGTTTGTTAATATTTTTTTCAGTCGCGACTCCAAAGTCCGGTTTTTTTATTGCAGGAATATCTTAAGCTTTAACCTTAAAGATATATTCCTAGTAAAAAGGTTAAAGTTAAGGCTTAGTTTAGGACGAAGAAAACATTACATTTCCGTCTTTGATTTACCCAGAATTCGTATGCCATTAATACTCTTAGAGCATGGAGCATAAGATTTAGAAATTTTCAGAATAAATTAGGAATGTGGAAGCAAATCTGTTAAAATGAACAAATAGAAGACAGTTATCCCATATTTAAAAAGATCTGTTCGTACCGTAAGTTGTACATTAGTAACAACTGAATTTGTTTGTGTTTACGTTCTGTTTGTTGTGTGTAGAATAGATAAATATTTTTTTTTTCTGATTGGGTTATAGATTGGATAACAAATAGTTTATTTGCCTATCCTTTATGCAACCCTCAATTCGAGAGTCCGTTTGCGCTTGACCGGTAAGTTAACAATTGTGGTACACTCTCAGATTTAGATCATCCTACCATATTTCATAAGCTAGAAGTATCCTAGTGGAAGTGTATAAATCTATGCCCTTTAATTTTTTAATGCGAAGACCTTAAAAACAACGACAATCGTCTCTCAAAAAAGGTTGAATCAATTTTTCAAGAAGTTTCAAATGGGCAACGAACGAAACAAATTAGTCACTGTCATAACAATGTTTTTGTATGGAGGAAGGAGATATTTCGACATTTAGAGCGCACTTCCTACAGTTTGACCTGCAGGGAGTTCAATACATCGGAGCGATACTCACTAGGTGATTTTGTGTAGTAAAGGTTGAAAAAGATATGTGCAATATATTGAGTGATAGTTCTATTTAAATGAGTCAGTAATTAACTTAGTTAACAGTCTGGTAGTTTAATTGTTTTATGTTTTAAGTGCGAGTTTTTTTCTCGTTTATAGTCACACAGTATTTCTCTTCACTTGTGTACAGTAACAGTAACATAATCGTAATTTTGAAATATTGTTAGTTACCTATTCAATTTATAAACAGACACTAGAAAACAATACATCCCACTGTTTCACTCAAATTTCGAGTATCAGTAAATTACGTCAGCAATTACTCAAAACGTATATGTATTTCTTTGTTTAAAACGAAATTTCTTCACCTATCAAGTATTTTTATAATAACTATCGTGAGACTGATTCATTATTAAATGATGTAACGGTTTACTCACGCGTATTTATCGGGGTAGCCCGACTAGTTTCGGACCCAACCGGAGTCCTTAATCATGAGCAGACGCGGCGGGATCGCGAGTCGAACAGTTCGACTCGCGATCCCGCCGCGTCTGCTCATGATTAAGGACTCCGGTTGGGTCCGAAACTAGTCGGGCTACCCCGATAAATACGCGTGAGTAAACCGTTACATCATTTAATAACCTATCAAGTAGGCATTTATCTCCTTACCAAAATCTCCCCGTGCAGACCGCGCGATCCTTGTCCTGTTACAACAGCCATTGACTGGTCGTTCCTTCCTCCTGACGCCATGAAGTCTAGTCACAGACGATATAATATCACACTCCACTGCAATCGCAAAGGTAATCACATAATATTACTGTTCTCTTTACTCATTGGACTTAAACATACATGAACTGTGCACAAAGAGGGAGTGCAAGTGTATTCGTGATTATTTACGAGAATGTTTGAAAGAGTGAGCTAATGTAACGTTATAGAAATTACTAGCTGTTGCCCGCAACTCCGTCCGCGTGGTTAGAAGATATAAGTTATGATTTATACCTGCCCTGTTTTTTCCATATTTTCCATTGTATCTTCGCTCCTGTTAGTTTCAGCGTGATGGTTTATAGCATATAACCTTCCTCGATAAATGGTCTATTCAACACAAAAAAAATTCAATTTGAACCAGTAGTTCCTGAGATTAGCGCGATCAAACAAACAAAAAAACAGACAAACTATTCAGCTTTATATATTAGTATAGAGTATAGATAAGTGTGTTGTTACAAATTAGTTACCTTTGTGTTCAAATCAAATGATTACAAATCTTTTTATTGCGGGTGTTAATTTTTATTTCTATAGTCCTGATAAAGGCGCTTTTCAAACCGGACATATCAGATCGAGTGACTTAATGGCAAGGTTTTAAAATGTTATACCTTTTACGAATAACCGACAAGAAACTCGATATACAAGCAGGTAGAAGTTTGAACTCTCTATGTTTAAATAGGTAATCGAATTTACAGTTTACTAAGGTATAGAATATAGATACATCTCGAAAAGATCTATTTGCGTCTGTATTAATATATCAAACGGAGTATTTGCTTCTATCAGTTAGGTACATACATGTTTCGGGCACTACCTGTTTCGGGTGGCCCGAAGGGAGGTCACCACAGTGTGTCATCAGTGCGGTGATGCGGATGACACCGCACTTCACACACTGGCCGCGTGTCCGGTCTTTGCGGAGAATCGCGCCGAACTTGTGTCTGCGCTGGGTGGAGTGGACGACGCCGAGTTGTCGGCTGTCATCGCTGCAGCGATCGGCAGCCGGGCGGCGTGGGATGCATTGGCCTCCTTCTGTGAAACAGTGATGTGACAGAAGGAGGCGGCGGAGCGCGTTCGGGAAACTGACCCCAGCGCGCCCGCCATACGCCGACGTCGAGTGGGGCGGCGTAGAGCCGCGCATGAGCGCGCTCTCCCACCCTAACTAGGGTTCTGGGCGACGCCACGGGGTGTCTGTCGTCCGAGTATATTACCCACGGCGGGGGGCCACATTCGGTGCTATGGATGCGGTCCCAATATGAGGCGAGGAGGCCGACGCTCTTTACACGTCGGCCTCCACACAACACAAGAAAGTGACCTACCGGCCCACATTACTGGCCGGTGGAAGCCCGCGGTCGGTGTATGAAGGATTGCAAGTTTGCAACGCATTGCCATACACCGACACAAAAACGCGGATGACGTAGCACGGCGGTTCAGGTTTAGTCAGTAAAAGTCTGACACTACCCATTTCCTCCCCCAAGGGAGTGGGTGTCCATGAGGAAAAAAAGGTACATACATGTTCACGTAAAATATAAACTTTGCAAAGATTTTACGCTATATACCGAAACCTTCTATTTATCCACGTATTGTAACGCAACATAACTTTTCTTGGTATATCTGTCGCTGCTTTTCATATAAATATGATAGAGACAGCACGATACAAAAAATTAAAACAGTAGTATCTTTATTCAGTAACAAATAATTCAAAACTAAAATAACTTCACAACCCATTAGTACTTGTTACACAAAAACAAAACAAATTATGTAAAAAGCTCGTTATTTTAATTAATATTCGAGCTATATAAAATGCCCATGAAGCCGCAAACCGAATAACAGAGATTAACCACGAAAAGCACTTTAAAAATTAATACATTTTATTTATATACACTCATCTGAAATGGACAGGAATTAATTACTGAGCAATAGTGGACTCCGGATATATTCTGCGAAGATACTGATCTGTTAATCAAGCAATCTACGTTAATTGGTAATCAAGAGTAGAGTGAATCAGTGATTACAAGTTTTCTTTATTTCTCTGTTTACTTATGCAAAGCGGGGGTTAGTCGGCAAAGGTGGGTAAACATATCTTGTGCTTGCGGGACCACACAAAACGATCATACGTTTTTGTTACGTATTTATTGGAACCGTTTGTTGTACAGCAAAAAAAAACTTCAACCAAGCTTCATTTACGTGATTTTCTGACAAACTTTTCAAAATGCATGTTTGATTTGAAGGACTCCTTAATACCTACTTAATTTATTTTATACCATGCTTATTAGATATTACGATACTATTCTTTAAAATAAGAAGGTCTCGTATCGTATGTAACATTCTAAATTATATTATTATACATTATAAACCGGGTTGTTGAGTGAGTTATTAGCTATTCTGTAGTATGAAGAGAGCTTAATTAACTTCAGTGTTCAGATGGAAGAGAACCCGAAAAACATTTCACCCATTTTCGCGTTATAAAAGGGAGACGCGACGAACACGACCCCGTGAACCCATAGAACGTTGCGGCCAAATTGTATTAAAAATGCGAGCAAATGGACTGATGTGTGCTGAGTTTTACGGCAGTAATAACTCATAAGTCATGGACGTAATGTGCGTGAAATAGATTCTGCGCGCCCTCTCTTAGCTTCTAGAAGAAATGTTTAAATTCAGGCTGACTCGGGCCGCTGGCTTGGAACGCTAAATTAGCCTGCCACGCCGCAGATCGCGTTGTTTGAAATATTATGTGAAATGATATGAGTATCACACTCAACATATTTTACGTTGAGTTTTATTCGTATTATTCTGAGGCGTGTGTTCTCTCTTGTTCTTTACTTAAAGTTCATATTTGAGTTATTACGGCTTCTCTTTGTAATGTTGAAGGTGGCATGTTTTTGTTGAATCATATTCATCTTATGAATTGGATTATTTAATTGAATAAGACTTAAAATAGTGCTAAATCGTTTTTACGATATTTTAGATACTCTTCTGTTACTTCACCTGTAACTTTATATTTAATGAAATGTGCAAGTTTAATTTAAACCTACTTCTTGGTTTAAAAGCTTAAATTTGTATCCATAATTAACATGTTTTATCATATTATTATGACTATGCACAATAGACACCCACAAGAATGCTACTTTGAGACATGGCGGTAGGCCCATAAACTTTTGCTGGGACTGAAAGGTGACCATAAAAGTTCTGCTGTATCACGAATACAACCCTATTTGTCCTAACGATTACTTTGATACCAATGTAAGAAAATAAGTATTTTGTTATTATATTTTGTCTGAAGAGAAATCGTTGAATGTCAACCATAGAATAAATTTAGGACAGTAGTGTTAATTTTTATTTAGTATCTAGCATTTTCAACTGACATATTATTTTCTCTATTAATCATATCATCATTATCATCATCAGCCCATATTTGTGCTACTGGGCAATGGGCATAGGCCTCCCCAATTGCACGCCATGATCATATATAGCATGATTAAATAAACTGTTTCTAATATACAAGGTTGTTTATTCAAAACGGATTGGTCAATTTCATTATGATTTATAATTACCTTGGGCGGTACAGAAATTATCGAAACGTGATTTTGATAAATATTTAAAGCCCCCGTGGGTGTTGGCGTAATTTGTAATGGAATAACTAATATGTAGATTAATTTATCTGTAATTAGTTTGCTAATACTGTTCTACCTACTCATATAAATGATCGAAGTATCTATTATAGACTGAAATTTAATATCTTATTTTAGCCTTAAATGTAAGGGATACGCAAGTCAGTCATTATTTGTAGGATTCTAAAAATAAAGATTATGAAAGCTTTTTGTCAATACCAACGCTGCATTAATTTACATCAAAACATTGTTACATTTTGTCCTAATTTACTAAAAAGGCATTGTGTAAATTGCCAACGACAACGTCAGAATTTGCGTCGAAATCAATTCGGGGATGTTGAAATACCGCAGCAAATTGAAATACACCGAGACCGGCAGAGCTCGCAATATTATTAATTGATTGAAGTAGATCGCATACGAATATTTTTAACCCTTTGATCGGTTCAGTAATACAATAGTTAATTCAGACTATCCGTTGAAATATTTCTCGTTTTAATAATTCATTCGATGAAATATTTCAGTGAAAAATAATACTGTGTTCGTTAAAACAGTTACTGTAACTGTTCAAACTACAATATATAAATAACGGCATAATATCAAATGTATTTTTTGATTGTACTACTTCGCACTATGGAATTACATCCTTGTGTTGGTTTTGACAAACGTTCAAGCACAGCACTAAGACTAAAAAATCATAAATCATAAATATTTAAAATGACCTTTGCAGTCAAATCTATCGATCCAAACTCCTATACAATTTTGCCAATAAATTATACATTTCGGAAAAGCAGTGAGTTAGATACTGAGTTCTGGGTAACGAGAGCTGAATGTTAATAACGGTGCAAACATAGCTGTTTGTTTTGCTAATAAACATTGAGTATTGAGATGTAATTGAGAGACAAATTTATTTAGGTACAGTGAAATACAAACTAGTTTTAGTTTACGATAACTGATTAATATTTGAAACTGGCAGGTGCAGCATAAATTGTAAGAGACATGCATATGTAAAGGGAGTGGTGTGACCAGCAGTGACTGACGATGAGGTTTTAAGTAGTGATTCGGAATTTTATAGATGTACTAGCTGACCCAGCAAACGTTGTTTTGCCGAATAATTTTATTTTCTAAATGTATGTATTTTTAATGCCACATTATAAAAAAAATAAAAACAAACAATTTCGTCCAAAAAATAAAATATTTTTTTTTAGTGTGAGCAACCCTTATCACTTAGGGGTATGAAATATAGATGTTGTTCTATTCTCAGACCTACCCAATATGTATACAAAATTTCATAAAAATCGCTCAAGCCGTTTCGGAGGAGTACGGTAACTAACATCGTGACACGGGAATTTTATATATTAGAAGATGTATACGTATATATGTACCATGAAGTCTTGATCAATCATTTATAGCTTATATTATGTTTTTAGTGTAAAACGAATGGTATAGGTTAATTTGAAACCAAGACCCAAATAAGCTTAACCAGAAAGTTCTTTTCACCAACTGGAACTATTCAACACTGAATATTAAACCGAAAAAACCTAGCCAAAGAAGTTGATATATATCAGAAAAGTTAAAACGGACCAAAAAGGCCGGGGCGATCATAAAAAAATCCGCGCTGGAATAAACGGTGCGACGCTGAAGCGGCTATGAATAATCCTCGCGTCAGCACCACGCGAGCTCACTGCCCAATTAAAAACGTACTCTTTCCACGATTTTTAGCTTAGAATATTGTATAATAAGCCAATAAAATACCCCACTTAACGCCCTCCAAGCCCCGGCGCCATGAAATATGCACTTCTCAACCTCATTATGGGAAGCTGAAATTAAATGCAAGAACTGCGACTGGGACGTCGCTTACAACTTAACTAATTGAAATTTAACGTTTTACTTTGGATTTTTTGTTGTGTTTTACTTTATTAATGACAAAATTAAATTATGAAATGTGATATTAAGTACTATTAGCTCGTAGTTTATTATGACTGTGACGTGGCAACTTTTTTTTATTCACTGCTTTCTAATGGACTAGTTCCATATCACGAATAATACGACAAAACTAAAAAATATGTACTGTACTGAATTATACACTTAATAAAAGCTTTTGTACTCAATGAAAACGGTGTTTGAAATACTACGCTGCGTCCTATGTATGCCCGTCCGTCCGATACATCTTAAGTATTATTTAAGAAAACATACATTAGAAATAGACTATGACCTATATATGTAGTAATGCGTGTTCCGAGACTGCGTGCCTTATGAATGTTTGGGAAACGTCTGGAATGGAATGGAAACTCGTTTATTAAAAAACAAATGGATACAATATAGTAACAAATTCCAAATCCTGCATAATCATTAAACAGCCAACTTTACACCTGGTTTTAAATCACAAATCATACAACCTTTAATACAAAATCTTGTTATCAGTATAACGCCTAGCCGAGTGTGAGTAAATATTAGCGCAGAGTAACGTAACATCTCAGAAATTACGATTAGGCATATCAGAACATAATCAAATTTCACACTCTGCAGGAGCAACTAATCTGTGCTGGGAACACATACCCTGGCTTTGACGTGGCGTATTTGGTGATTCGAGTATAAACTAAACACACATCACGGATAACTTGATTATACTAAACGTTGATACTGTCTAAATACTATCTGGATAACATATCTAAATAATTGCAGGTATTACCTACGCATGTACACAAGTACCTTCATGTTTTTTTTTATTCCTTGTGCGGTTTCACAAACATTCTAGTCACATGTACAAGACACTCAAAGTCGGAACAAGTATTTGTAGAGTGCCAAATTTCTTGTGGATCACACAGATACTTGTGCTACGCGGGGACCTAGACATGTCGCGCACGTTGGGTTGCAGTGGTGACCTGTACCACTAAGCTCTCCGTATCTCAATTGGACGTTTCATAAACGGAAAAGAGCATTTATAGCTGGTTGTTTTTGTAGTATTCAATACTGGAATATGTGAGTGAATGTTTTGTCTCTTTGTAATACTCCTGTGGTCCTTTGGACTTTGTCTTTTTATGCTAAGCTTGAAACTAAAATAGTCACACACATACATAGACAGGCACAAGCTAGTCTTAAACAAAACTACTACGAAATTATGCGTATACAGTATATACAGTAGTTTCAGGTAGGTCCTATCAGCGATATATCAAGCAACTCACATTGTAAACACGTATTATACCACGACCTAAATTGGGAGTCGCTGCTAAGCAAAAGTTTCTCATTATCCGCTTAATATTTAACACAGATTTGTAAGTACAAAATATATAGCACATTATATAAGGCTAGTCAAAGAAGCAGCTACTTATTACGCTCTAAATATCATGAAAGGTACGACGGAAACGTTTCCTTCAATTCTACGCGAAAAATGCCCACTTACCTGTAATTTCGTTTTAATTTCTATTGAGGATTCCGGGTCGAGATCTGTGTACAAATGAATAATTATGAATTAAAATGAATCGTTAGGATCGTGATGTTGAGATGTCTCGATGCTCTTTGTCTATGCAATGTGTGTCACTGGGATGTTCGGATTAAAAAGTTAATACTGATTTTAATGCACTGGTACAATCGATCGAGATTTTTTTTCCAAATTGGAAGGATCTTAAAAGCTATATAATATTCTAAAAGTGACAGGATGTTTTGTGCGAGAAATTAACGACACGACAGCGTGTCATATACTGGCCCTTATACATATTAATGCATAAAATTACTGGTTAATTGGTTTGAAAACTTCTTACTTTATATTTAAATAGCATGGAAACAGGGATGAAGTCGCTGACACAGCTAGTATTTAGAATTTATATATAATCTACAAAAAAATTAAGAACTTTCCACTACTTATTACGTAAAGAACACTCTTTTTATTTATTTGCTGAAGAAACAATATTTTGGCTTTTTCCAATAAAATATTAGTTCAAATTACCTTTATACGCCAACGATATATCAAAGGAATATTGATATTATGAATAATAAAAACTTTTAATAAAAGTATAAAACAAAACTTTTAAAACGATTGAACTGAATCCGATCCTAACTTTCTCAAGCAAACGGAGATTGTGAAAGTTAGATTTCATAACTTGTATTACGAGGAAATTGCGAGTATAATTTGATGATTTTTTCATTTAATTTTGTAAGATTATATTCGATTTTTGTTAGATAAGCAGTAAATAAATTGATGTCTGTTATTAGCGTGAACTTTTACGTTAAAAGTCTCAATTACTCAAACCAAAACTAAATTTATTTATTACCGTGATTTTTTAGTCGTCTTACAAAAGCAGCCCAGTTCATGTATCCGATGACTAGAACACGTTCATGATAAAAAAATAGGTATTTATGAGATTTGAATAAATTTAAAATGCAATTTTTATTCAATACTAGCTGACCCAGCAAACGTTGTTTTACCGATTTTTTTTTCTAGGTTTATGTATTTTTAATGCCACATTATAAAGAAAATAAAAACAAACAATTTCGTCCAAAAAATAAAATATTTTTTTTTTGTGTGAGCAACCCTTAACACTTAGGGGTATGAAAAATAGATGTTGTTTTATTCTCAGACCTACCCAATATGTATACAAAATTTCATAAAAATCGCTCGAGCCGTTTCGGAGGAGTACGGTAACTAACATCGTGACACGGGAATTTTATATATTAGATTATGTTGCAATTCGTAGTTTTTTAGAGAGTCCGAGCCTTGTAACAATTGTGAGGGGTGCGGGCGGCGGCGTTTTTAAGAGTATATTTCAGATTTCTCTTGTTTAATTTTTCTTCATACTTATTATTTTGAGATAAAAAAATAATAATCGCGCCTAGGGGTATTTTACGTCGGATACATGAACTGGGCTGCTTTTGTAAGATGACTAAAAATCACCGTGTATATATCATGTTACTCTAAAAGAATATAGCGACTTTCTGCCTTCATTTGTTTCTTAAGATTTAGATTCAACAACTTTCTAAAGCGATTTTAGTAACTTGTTAGTAGGTAAAGTTAGGTCTGGCATTCACAAATAGTTTTGGATTCAACCCAAAAGGATGCGCCGTGATCATGAGCAGAACGTCCTAGAACTGGGGTGGGAGCTGGGGGTCTGCTACCATGTTATAAAGCAAGATTACTGCGGATGTGAGAAAGAGAAGCTGCTCTACATTATGTAGCGTGCTGTCTCTTTTCTACAGCTGCAATAATATTAGTTCAAAAGGTGGTGGTAGGTTCTTTCTACTGATTAAAGACATCGGTTAGATTTGAACTTAGTCCGATAATTCCTGATGTCGGACGTGAGTGCTGGCTGTGATTTCATTTTAATTTGTTTGGATTGTCTTGTGTTCTTTGTGAAGTATAGGAGTCGGAGTGTTTGTTTGATTCGGAAAGAAAAATCCGCATTGCGCCGATCTCAACTAATTTGGTAATAGTTGGCAGATGATGCTCAGCATTGTACCAATGCCTTTCGATTGATAAATAATTTAACTATATTTTACTGAAAATCTAAAAATAATCTGAATAAGAAGAATTTATTCAGGGATGTGCAGTCGGAGTCAAATGAGAAGACATGCAGTGGAATTTTTTACATTAAAATAAACTAATTAAGAATTACAATCATACAGTTTTTTTTATAATCGATTCAACACATATTGGTACATTTATAACATTGTCATAAATACATAATGATGTTTACGAATGCAGGGTGGACTACCGTATGTACGTATGCATGTTTAATTCAATTTACAATAAAGAATCATTTATACATGTAAAAGTAGAAGCTTAAATTATAATACTATAACATTTTCTGAGACAAATTCATAATTATTTATTTTAAAACGGCTCAGCTGATAATAGTAACTTCAAATATAAAAACCGTTAGATCAAAAATGTGTAAATGTTTGTTTTTGAACGACTTATTCGAAGCCGCAACAAGTGGGCCAAGATAAACAAATGTTTGTTATGGCTAAGTATGTTTATGTTATGGTTCACACACGTTTCACTCATACGAGTATGCGTACCGCTTACTCTACTTTGAGAATAATCCAATTAACGAAGTTATTTTTAACTTTGGACACATAATAATAGTCCCCATAGATTAAATGTATAAATAAAAATAACCGTATTAAAAAATTACCATTCATTACATATCATAAAACAGCAATATCAAAATTAATTGCGTATTGTCTACTGGTATCTAAGCTTTAATTATAAAAAGCGAAAAAAAAAAGAATAATACGAAAAAAAAATAACTGTAAAAATTAAGCTTATAGCACAAAAAAAATTGTCAAAAGTTTAAAATGATAACTTATTTCTGCATCAACCAAATTTGAATGAAATAAGTATTTAATAAATGTTTCATCTTATTTAATTAGTGAAAACACTCAACAATTTGTATGAGAAATGCACCCCATTTGTAAGTCTGTGTTAACCCTAAACAGACGGCTCTCAAATATGGTAAACGATAACAAGATGGAGTAACACATTGCTCTTATTATGGGGTGCTGACGTGCGGTGAGAAAGATCGCATCTTCCTTATAAGTATGTATCTTTGTTCAATTTTAAACTCGCCTTTGAAATTATTATGTAAACAAATGGAATAAATTATTGAGTAGTCATCTGTAGCTCAGTTCTTAAAAAAATAGTGCTACTGACATTCAATGTACGTGTACGTAACACACAAAATTATGAAAACTGAGTATTTTATAAAGATAAAGTTTTGAGTTGAAAATCCAGATAATTACTTACATACATGAAAGTGCGTCATATACAGTTTTCACAATGCATGACGTCAATAATACGTCTAAAAAGTGAACTATCTTGTACATATCATGGTATAAAAACATTATAAAAATTTAAGCAAAGAATCTGTTTAACATTGTTGAAACAGAAAGACAAAATCCATTTTAAACGTTTCCTTAACAGCATAATAACAAAACAAACTTGGTCTATTATTTAGATTCACAAATATAATGAAGTCGTTTAAAATTACGTGCCTATTACGAAATTGGATAAAGCAAGAGGTTACTAGCGCCGCAACAAACCTATAGAGACAATTTCTTTAAAAGCCCTTAATATCTTTTTAAGAGTTCTTATCGTGAAAGGGGTACTAAACAAGGCGACTCGCGAACATTATTTAGAAAAAAAAGGAAACCGCAAGGAGTTTACTTGTTTCGAAAAGGCGGGTCGTTGTGGCATCTGATAGCAGCAGATTTGCGGCCGCGCCATTAACAAATTACCTCTTTAAAACTTCTTTAAAGAAATGTTCATTCTTTTTAGGGCCCCATACCTAATGGGTAAAAACGAAAACCTATAACGAAGGTTCGCTGTCTGCCTGCTTGTCACCGTTAATTTTTTCCAATGATGTAGGTATGTCAGTTGTAACCATAGTAAAAAGACCGTGAAACTCTTGGAATAGTCATAAAATTTTCGGGTTACAAATAAAATTGAAAGGTACTTTTGTGTCCCATCGTATTTTCCTTAAGCCTATTTGTACGGGACCCTCAGTACACCAATCCGAGTCGCACTCAAACGGTTTTATTATTTATACATAGTTTGTTTTATTCCACATACGGTCGCGTGATTACGTGCGGTTATACAAAAATGTATACACATTTTGTATAGAATGTAGTGTATAAATAAGGTACATCCTCGTTTTACTCCTTTGCTCTGCGATATTATCATAAATATTCTGTTGTTTTGTTGCGGGTACTGCATAGATAGTCACGGTCAACGCCGACACTGTTATTTCTACTCAGCTACGAGGAAGCATTAAGGTTCTTTAAAAAGTTTCATGCCGTAAGTAGTTTACGACGTGTATATCTAAACCAAGTGAAACAATGTTGTTGTAAAGAAAATGAGAATTAAATAACGAAAAGTAGTCCGGGAATTTCTGTTTTTTTACAGAGTAATCTGTGTTAAATTCCATTAGCTATTTCTGACCAATTTTAATATTTATGACTTTCTTTGTCTGTCTAACGACCATCACTGATAGACGATCATGACGACCCATATCACGACATTCATTGATCTAAAGCATCAAGTCTTATTTATGTTACTGAATAATATTTCATAATGAGTAATCTGATTGCTATCGTCGCTATCATGACTTGATTGTGAAGAAATAAGATCCGTTGTCGATTGTATAATTTATTTATCATTTAATAAATATCTACCATAAAGTGTTCGTAAAAGAGCTTAATCTAGTATTTAAGGTTCTACAACTATACGAGTTACATATTCATATTACAATGTTAGTGGTCATAATCAGTGACCCAGCATTGGACTATCCCAATTTACAACAAAACGCGTCATTGCAGCAGTGCTCAAGAAACAGAATTAAGTAAATTTTGAGACTACCAACGACATCTAGTTAAATTTTTCGGTAACTTACTACAACATGGCTCGCGTTGGATTGGCAACTTTGATGTTTTCGTGGAGCACCTCCAAAACTAAACAAGTGTCGCAATTGCATTTAATAGTCCTAATCTAATTAACCAATAGCAGTTACCGTATTACTTTGAGAAGATGTTATATAGGTTAACAAAAGGGTGGTGCGTGTCTTGTAAAATCTGATTACTGAAACAATGATACCCAAAACTTGACAGGTGCAATCTTTGCACTTCGTCATACAATCATAACAGCAATATGAGTTATTTTTTGATATTACCTACTTATCTTGTACTTCTTTTGAATTTTACCACTTTGAATTCTATGATTTCGAAAGCTTCAGGAGTTATTGTGATGATATACATATGTGTTTTGTATGTTGTAGTGCAAGACTTATTTGTGTGCGCATTATTTTATGAGTATGAGCTTATTTTAACACATTTCATTCATGGAGATGAGGATCCATCATCACGTGTTCCAAGTTCCATCTAAATCTGTTCAGTGGTTTTTTGCGTAAAGGAGGAACAAACATCCATAAATCCATTCATCAATACATAGAAAATTTCGCATTTAAAATTTAATAAAAATTTGGGTCCATTGTTTTTTTTTTGGTATTCTAAATAAGGTAAATTAAAGTATATTATGACCGAGGTCTATTTGAATTTGTTTGCTAGAACCTTTGCTTCTTAAACATTTAATGCAGATCTCAAGAACCGTATTGGGACAAATTATCTTATTATAGAATCAGAGAGTCGAGATCTCATACAATTGTTTGCTTGTTACGTGGAATAATGAGCACAATGTCACGTCTCAATGTGAACATAACTTTGCTTTTATTCGATATTTGCTTTCTTTTATTCAATAACTCTTGGTATAATACGATGAACAAGAATGGAGAAGATCATTAGGATTTAAATTATACCAATATTTTACTTAAACATTGCGTTTTTGCTACATCTTATAATTCTATTAAATCAAGCTTTAACCCGCCAATGCGATGGCGTAAACCATTGATAATAATACTAAATAATAGTAGATTTATGTAACTTGATTAATACTTAAAATACTTTTCGCAGCCCATTTTAATTAGCTCTTCACAGTCAGCAACTGGTTAATAATAATAATATTCTATAACCTTTACATGACACCATCTCATCTCAAACTAAGCAAAGCTTGTATTATGAGTACTAAACAACTGATTAACATACTTATTGATGCCTTAAACATACGTGTTATAGATAAGTTACACCCAGATACAGAAATATGATCCTATGCATCATAAAAATATTTCTCCTGGGTGGAAATCGAACCTACGACCTCTATTCAAGGCCACTAACCGCTAGTCAAACCAGCCAGGCATTAACAGCGTAGCCTCTTTACAAAACGTAGCCGTTTATCCAACTATTCAATAATTATAACACTAAATGAGTTATTGGAACTTGTATATGACGATCAAATAAGCTTTGAAGTCATACAACCTCTTTAAGTGTTATTACTGTTGTGAAAGTGTGACAAGGCATTAATGTAGAGCCTCATCTCTCTTCCACAGCTGCAATTAAAATACTACACGTGGTAAACTGGTATAATCCGATTTGTGTAAATCATTGTTCAACAACCAAGCAAGCTGGAAGTGACCTATTTCATACCATTGACATTTACAACTATACTTAAAAAGCCGGTGACAGTTAACCGTCGTTAAATTAAGTCATAAAAATGTCCCACGCGTTTCACCGTACTTAGATTCTATATAAATATAAACAATGATTAGAAAATCACAACATGTTTCTGGATCACAAAAAGAAATTGTATAATTTGTACATTAAGAATAAAATAATTATAAAATGTTTTATTGCAATTTTACTACAAAATGAAGTGATTTAAATGTTCAAATTCTGGTTTAATGGTGGTTTGTGGTTGGTGGTTTGTTACTTTTAACTTTTCCAAGGGCTAAAACGTAACTCAACGGCTGTATTTCCGTCTGTCACCGATCGCATGAACTTTGATCCAGACTATTGAAATTATGTAATTGAACGTTTTTATCGATAAGTAGGAAAATCTAACCAAAAAATAAAAGGAGTAAACTTCCACTTAGTAAAAAGTCATAGATCCATCAGTTTTATCAGCCCTGTCTGACGACTTACACAGCAGAAGCGCAACCCGAAAACTGGGGCAGTTACTAATGGTGTAACAATCATATCATGAGTTCGGAAAAATATACAACCCTCAAGATATATAACTATTAAATATCCAGGTAAAGAGAAAAATGATAGCAATAATTTACAGTCACGTGCTATGGTTCACTTAATTTCAGCAAAACCTTATTTAATACATCTTTCCTTTTATACAAGATGAAATATATTCGTATGTTCAAGGTCAAAGAATAAAACTTCGTTTTGTACTCCAGGTTTAACGGCTTATTTCTTTTCCTTTTTTTAAACGACTCCCGCATTAAGTTGTTTGGTCCTTTTGTCTGGAGAGTTTCACGATTATTCAAGTCAGATGTAAAAAGACACCTAGACTCAGGACAAGCATTCGTAGATCACACGAAGGCTTGTCCTACGCGGGGATCGACCTGCCTTGCAAGCACTCAGCTAACCGTGCCGTTCATTATATGTCGATTAAAGCTTATGCAACAGTTTTTATTTCAGGCAAAAAAAAACCATCTGTAATCAAAACACTTACGCAAAAGGCAATACAAAAAAAAAACGCAATGTAGTTGATACAAAAGCAAACGATGTCATTTACTGTTCTGTGGTCAATATCTATTGATTGTGAAATAATAAAAACAAAATGCAATCGGGAACATCTGCGACAAACGCGCCAGCTCAGGGACTATCATTGCTACTTAAAGTAACACAGTTTCAGTTAGAGAAGCGAAACAAAAGGCAACACGTAGAACGGCATCTCTCTTACACAATTGCAATTATCGTACTAAGAGTTGGGGGTAGGCCCTCAAATCGTTTTACACAATTTTAGCGACAAATAGTTTGACCCAAGTCCCATGGCTTTATCTTTGTAACCCCTTTTAACTATTATCTCTTTATGCTCTGTTTTATATCTTACACTCTTTTGTTTAATTTTTCCTGACCTGTTGTTCGTATGTCCAACTTACACTACGATTGATACTTTTTGGTTGAACTGAAAAAATGTTCATTGAGTTTAAACATTGTAAAGGTGATCATTTTAGCCATATTTTTTTATTAAATTAAAGGTAATTTTAAACTGGTTTCAAAGATTGCTTTAAAGTTAGAACATTGGAAATCCGCAAAAAACTAAGCAATCGATAGTTATAATCCTTGTTAGATTTTTTCCACATGTACTGTATTTTTTTTAATTTCTTTCAAGTTTAGAACTGCATGAACGTACTGCATTGATATTGCTTATTTTAAGTGATTTACTTAATTATAAAATATAGTATACTCTTGTTATTTCAGGGACATAAAAACTAAATGTAAGTGTAAAATTTCACGCCGGAATATACTATTAAGTTCCTGCGCTAACAAAAAAAAACAACCTGAATCTAAAACGCAGCACATCCTTTAAAATATGAAGAGTACAAAATTACGAATAAGTAACTCAAGTACATTTTAGTTAAATTAAAAAGCATAGCTGGCTAGAAGTTAATATAATAATTTTAAAAGCAAGGTCCATGCAATAATAATATTTTTAAGAACACGTCCGTTTAGATTAGAGTGGCAGGGTTGAGTTCGCGGCCGCAGACCGTTGCGGCCGGAAAGGAAGATTTACCCAAATTTCGAGCTACGTTAAACACTCAGTTCCATTTTTAAATATTTAAATGTACCTACCGTATGTGCTGGCTGAATGCAAAGGGTTACTTTAAGTACGTTGGATATATTCCGACTTTTGCTGCCTAAAAAGTTGCGGCGAATATTTTTTTTGCTGGCCGTGTACAGGTTTAAGTTGATAGCCGTTTGACTTAGATACTTATTTAAGGAGGTTGATTGGATTTCTACAAGAATTTAGTATACTATTAACAGTTAAATATGCGCAAGTGTGTCTATTTGAATTTGTGTTTTTCGGCGTAGAAAGTTGTTTAAATAACGAAAAGTGATATAAAAATTGAATTGATTTTGCTCAGCATTTGCATTTTGTGTGCAAGGATTAACGAACAAGACAGAAACTAAATGTTGATCCTTTTATTTTTATATTGAAATCAGTACCATCTTGTTGAACCAAATATTTACGGGAGATATTTCGTGGTTATTCTTATTTTAAATGGGCCGTATCACTATAATGCGGAAGTGACATGCCGTGACGTCAGTTCCGGGCGGGCGTTACGCACAGCGCAGGCGCAGGCTTGCCACCGGAAGCCGGAAGTTGTGGTGTTGCGGCGCACAATCTGGAGTTGGACGGCGGGAAACACTGAATCAAGTGCAGCCTGAGCTTTGTTTTATATATGAGAGTTAAAGATATATGGGAGGTGGGGATTTGGGCAATGTGGGGCTGTGGGGCTGTGGGCGTGGGTTCGCGGGTCCTCGTTGGAGAAGGTCGGGGTTCCCGTTGGGATAACTGTTTGGTCATGTGTGTATCCACTTAGCGTGACGTACGTAGCTATTTGCTCGGTTGTATTTGAGGTACTGTACCTACATTATTTTTGATTTTTGTAAATATAATATTTAAATTATTAAGATTTAATTAACATTTTATAAAAAATTATATCCTACAAGAAGTGAAAGATCGACAAAACAGCAACAAAGAAACATTAAATATTCGTAAAAAATATATAACGTGAAAAAAATAATAATTAAAAACTTAAATTAAAAAACACAAAGCACTACAGCAAGCAGTACTATCACGTACCGCATTACTCTAATTGAATTGCGTCACAATAGTTACCCGAAAATCTTCTTAACACAATTTGAAATTTCAAAATTTATTTGCAGATATGTAGCAGGGAGAGATCTCGAGTCTTACGGGACACATGTCGGAACTTCCACTCGAAAACTTCATCGGAACAAAGAGAAAAGCCCTGTTCTTGTAACGTGAACACTCCACGGTTTTATATCTTCATAATTTTATAAAATGAGTAATTTGTGAGCTTTTACCATAATTAACGCCCGTAACACTCAAGTGTTCCACTTTAAGAATTTTCGATGTTTGGTTTTTATGTTGGGGGGGATTTTATTTTTGGAGCTTATGCTTACACAATATTTATAAGGAAAAAAGGAAAAAAAATGGATCCAAATTACGTTAATATCGGTAAAATAGTGTCAGATGATATCAGAAAAGCCATAGTGGTTGATAGTTTGGAAAAGAGACAACAGTGCTTCAGTAATAGGGTATACTTTTCTAGTAATCCGCGACAAAATATTCGAACTCTTAACAAAAAAGGACTGTTTATTTACAAAATTATATATTACAAATCCATTGATCCCATAAGCCTATTTAAAACAACGACAGATTTCGTAACAACCTCTGGTATTGAACTTTTTCGATCGATCTTCAACAATAAGGTTATTCTTATTCTTACACAATACTTAAAACTGAATAATAAGCCTTCAATAATCCAGATTAATAAAATCACCACAAAATTTCAATCCGCCTGCATCCACGTGCATCTACCTGAATTTTATCTGTTATAAAACAGATCATAAAAATTTAATCAAAGAATACGATTGCACTTGAATTTTGAAAAGGAACGTAGCGCTGGCACCTCATGCTGTTTAGAAGAATTGAAAAATCTGATTATTCGAATGATGGTGTGTTTTGGTTCTCCTTTTGGTTCAAGTACTATCATCGGTGTTGCTTTGGAAAAGCACTTTAAAAAAATAAAAATTACTGTAAGTTAAATAACAAATAAAAAGAAAAGTTAGTCTCGAATTTATCTTGTCTCTCTTCTCTCTTTGTATAACGTAATAACATGATTGGGTTTGGTAGGTAAAAGAAATTGTAATTTTGACATCAATAACTGTACATATTTTGCTAATTCCTTTTTTACCGCTGCCTAGGGTACTAGTTCATAATCTTGTGTATCTAATAATACTTTTTTATTTATTGACGACCAACAAATAAATGACAATCAGTGATTCCAAAACAGCTAACTCATAAGTGGCAAGTTAGGAAACCCATCTTCGTTTCTATTGTATCTGGGAAGAGGTCGTTGGTCAACAGACGGACAATTACTAGCATTATTATTATATGCGTATACCTCTAAACATGGATAAATGAGCTAGCTTACATCCGCAGCTGTAGTTACCTTCGTCATACATAAGGTTATGTAATGCTGGTATGATTTATGAGGAGCTTTTGGCCATGTGTGGAGCATTTTGATCGATTTAGGATTTGTGTACTCTTGTAGGATAGTGACTACTTGATTACCTTAATATGCACTGTAGTAATATCCACTGCAGCGGTATGCACGTAAGTTTTTATTTTTGGTCTCGTGCCCCCAATGTTATGCTCCTCCGTAACGGCTTAGCCGATTTTTATAGAATTTAAATTGCATGCTTAGCGTAGCTGAGAATTGGATAATATCTATTGGATCTTAGCCATCTATTTTCGAAGGGTCTGTCCTGACATGACGTTTTTTTCCAATAAAAAATACTTAGCCGAAGTTGATGAATTTATGAAAGCAAATTACTTTTATGTATCTCTTGATAAATGAAAAAAAAAATCGTTTCATTCAGTTCGACCCTCGAGGAATCAAACATAATAAAAATTGGGATCCTCTCCGTCGGTTGAAAAACGACTAATATCACACCACTTGTATTGATTTTCATAGAACAGTTTTAAGTTGTAGATTACAGTTCAGTGCAAAACAAAAAATATGGTATCAACTTTGGTATGCGCATTCTGTCGACCAAAAGTTCGTGTTCCAATCGCAACAGCCTGTTGTGCTGCAGTACAATTGTTTTGCGGATAAAAAATATATCAGCTAGCTAACTGACACTTTGATAAACAATGTTTATTATATTTAGGATATTTATTTAAATCAAATAAATAAATCCATGAGGTAGCTATTTATACATGTATATTAATACCTTCTTGTAATTTTAGTTTTTGGTAAGTTCATATAACTGTTGTTTGACAAAAAAGAGATAAACATACTTATGTCAATGTCGTTTTGCTGTCTAGTATTGTCTTTTAATTTAATTAAATCATCTAATAAATATTTTGCAAAAATGAATGGTATTTTAACAAAACTTGCCAAAAGTGAGAGAGCTACAGTCCTACTGCGAAAGTTTCATAACTATGTTCCTCTCTTGACTAAGAATGTGCAAGTTAAAAATCCCTTTCAAATTGAGCCAATAGAAGCTGAAAATCATACTCTTCGGGTGCACGATAACACACAACGCCAACGACTTTATGAGTTTGGAATGTATGTTGGGCTTTGCTTACCCAAATTTGTACAGAAAGTTCAGATGCAGCATACTGATGAGCTGGAGATTCTTGTGGTACCAGAAGGCTTGAACCAGGTACTGAGCTTCATGAAACTACACCAACACGCTTGTTTTTACCAATGTTCGTCAGCAACAGCTATAGACGTGCCCAGCAGAGTATTCAGGTTCGAAGTATGCTACAACATTTTGAGCTTCAGATTTGGCGAACGAGCCCGAGTCAAGACCTATACTGATGAGCTGACCCCACTTCACTCCGCTTACAACGTATGGAAATCTTGTCAATGGTACGAAAGAGAAATATACGATATGTTTGGTATTGTATACACGCATCACCCAGATTTGAGGAGGATCCTTACAGATTACGGATTCCAAGGCCACCCGTTGAGGAAGGACTTCCCTTTGGTGGGATACATCGAAGTACGTTACGATGACGAGCTGAAGAAGCTCGTTTATGAACCTATGGAATACCCTCAAGAGGCGCGCGAGTATGAATTACAAACTCCATGGCACTATCTGACTAATTTCCATGACGGGTACAATGCCCCGAAGAAGGATGATAAGAAAAAGTAACTGCATATAGAAGAATTCGTCTATTATTGCATTCAAATACATAAAATTACAAAGACGTAGTTCTTTTTTTCTTTTCAAAGATATTAATATAAAATACTACCTTAACATCCCCTTAAGAATTTGTTCCGAGCAAAATACGAATAAGCGTGCCTGGCTTTCTTTTAGGCATGCTTTATTTAAATCCAGCTTCACTAATGAGCTTTTGTCTTGACACAATGGAAGTCGTTTGGAGAAGCGTCACACATAGCTCAAGATGGTTCCCGAGCCAGATGACGGCCCTTTCTAACGCCTCAATTAATAACTTGGAAATTAGCAGAAAGTGGCTAATTATTCTATCCCGATTTCATTAAGTGGCTTTGCAAGTTCAACTGGTGTGGGTCAGTCAAATTGGATTTCGATTCCTCATTATTATGCAGTTACAGTGGGATTTTAAATTGGCTGTATTAATCTTCTGAGAAAAGTGTGTCTGACTTTCTTCTCTCTATCTTAGTAAGGAACGATTTTTTAATCCTGTTTATATAAAGTAGGTAGATTTGTTCCAGTTTCATAGTCTTATAAATCTAATGACACAAATAATTTATTAGACACTCTGATCAATTTAAAGACATTTTTTTAGAATTATAAAATCTGTCTTTAATTTTTAATTGCCCTAGTTACACCTTGCAAGATTCAATACAGTAAACAATTATGTAAAAAAATTAACCCTTCGAAAAAATTAATCAAAATTAAATTTTAACCATGCGATTATTTAAAAGTGCTATTACCTTAAGTACCAGTCTAGATTTTGTTAGATAAGTATTGTATTTTCGGCAATGAAAATATTACCAAACTTCACAACAGTCCTTATTCATTTACAGACAAGTCCTTTGACAATAATTTACTGCGCAAGTTTCAATGACACTCAAGCCGGAAACCAAAGAGTAATTATTTAGGAGAAATACTTAAAGAATTATGAATAAACCTCTTGAGGAAAAGCGGCTGTTGGTTTGCGATATTAAGATAGGACATTATGAAAATAGCTTCAATTGTGTGAAGAGATTGCTGAATTTTTGTAGGATATCGGGTTCATATCTGGCTTGATACGGACATCTGCGTAAGAATAACGGCTGAGTGGAGGGCTGAATGAACAATCGGCTCAGTGTGTGGCGCGACTTCGCCTGTGACGTGCGCACCGCCGCGCTCGCTCCCCGGGGAACGCCGACTAACTTCACACGCGCTTGCAAAAGTTTTGGACAAACAACCCCCGATATGACGCACTATGTATATGCGCTCGAATAAAAGTTATTATATTTTTTAAACTTTTTATTGCTGATTATTTTAAAATAAGGTAAGTTATTATTTTATATAATTTCTTTTTTCTTTTGATTTTTAATGCGTGTCATTTTCATATTTTTTTAGTAACTATCTGTAAGACATTTACAACAGTCAAAGATTTCGTTATCGAGTACAAGTATTCTCTGAAGTCTTTTTGGTGTTATATATTTATAATAATTTGTAAAACCGAACTAAAAGTGACGAAACTAGATGGCGTTAATATCATTTTATGTGGCAGTAACCAAATAATACTGCTTATTAATAAACTCTTTTCAACAAATATAAAAATAAGAAGTTTACTGTGGTCTTTTATATTATCTCACGTTCTAATTGTAAATTATAGAAGTACTTAATTTACTAAAACATAAATGATAAGCAAATTGTACAGAGATTGCAGCAAAGAGGTTGATTAATCTTGTTAGCAATAGTAAGTCTGTTTATATTTCTTATTGTTCATTCTAAATACCACTACAAACATACATTTCCTGTAGTTTGCTTCCAACGTTTGGAGTATTGATGTTAATGAAAGAAATTCTTACCTTTACTCCTGTTAAATAGGTTTCTAATTAGTCCTGGTTGGTTTACTAAAAGGTAAACATTTTTTGAAAATCCTTCGGAGTGTGATTGAAATCGATATTCGACGACGCTGTTTTTTATTTTTGTCTGTTGGTACTTGGACGGTAAAGAGTTAACGTAATATTAATCCTTATATGGCGTAATAATCAAATACTTTTTAATGTTTTATAACGATTGATTTGTAATAAAGTATTAATAAGATTTTTTATGTCCCTTCTAAGAAACTCTTTAATTTGCCGTTGTCAGTCAGATTAAAAACTCTGGTGTGATCCGGTTTATTTTGGATCTTAAAGTAATTTTATCCGCCTAGACCCTCCGTAATGATTTTTTACGTCTTTAGGGGCCTATATAAGACGATACTTCAAACCACTCAGTAATTACTTTTTTTTACATCCTTAATCGATTTTAAATGAATAGACCGCATTAAAGATAAACTTTTCAGTATTAGGTCCTAAAATAATATTCTCCTCCTGCATCTAAAAGAAGGATTTGTGTCAAAAATTATTGACCACGGAATCATTTCCATTATTTAATAAACTAACAATAAAATCCAATTAATTAAACATTGGCTTTGCTATTTGCCAAACATTATCAGTAACTTAATTTTGTGGCTAATAATAATTATAATATGAATTTTGTCGGTTTAGGTTGTTAATTAGCTACGGTAATTAGAATGTTTTTAGGGATACGTATCCAAAGGCTAAATATGAAATAGATTCTAAACTCTCTGTCCGTCCGTTCGTCATCAGGCTGAATCTCATGAACCATGTAGAACTGTATTTTTTTAAGATGATATGCGTCTTTTGCTGCTATAACAAAACATAATTATAATAAAGAGGAGACAATGGTTAAACAGTCACTTTAATAAGTCACATAATTTCTTTAGCCTAATTGTTCAGAACCCCCGTATTCCGAGTCTGACTCGCACTTGACCGTATTAATTTTTCATTTCATTAAAATAAAACGCAATCTTCAACAAGCAGCAATTAACACACATTATCTTATCATTCAAAAAAGAATTTCTTCCCCTAAATTGACATCACCCTTTAGACTTCTAGTAGAGACTTCTCAGAGTACATTTATGTAGCTTAGAATGCCTGTACCGGCAACACTCAACTTACGCGTACATTGTAAATCTACTTAGTATAAATGTTTAGGGTATAAAGTGAAGTTTGCCGGCCGGTATGAAATTTCCGACAGTGTTCGTAAACTTTGTTCCCGTTGCCATGTTGGATGGGCGGGGCTTGTGGCACGTCGGCCTAGGCAGTGCACTGAGGAGCCTGGAGTCTAAGAGTTCAGATTAGGAGCTACATGCTTTGTTCTAGCTGTTTAGTTCATTGTTTTGGGTCCTGGGTTTGTAAAACTTCTATATGGATTACTTTAGGGGTGTTTTTTGAGTTGGAAAGTCATGAAATCACTTAATGTTTATATTTAGCGTCACGTATTTTGTCCGCGAACTCCTAAACTACGAAACCGATTTTAATCAAAATGGCACGCTGTGTGTTGTTTGATTCAACTTAAAATATACGATAGCTTGATATACTTAATTATAAATTTGTTGCCTATGGTGTTATAGCGCTTAGTTTATTTGTAGCTTACATTACAATTTCATCCTAATAAATAGATTAGAAGAACATAGTCTTGATTCTACTACCGCAAAGCAAAAGCATTTCCAATCCTTAATCTTAACATAATTAATCTTTTAATCCGACACTTTTATCCAATTGTTTATCACGTCCTTCTTTTAAGTAAAAAATGTTTTTTTTTTTTTATAAATCGCAACGCTATTGGATCTGACTTGTCTAGTTGTCCGGCACAGGTGGGTTCCCGAGACGTTCATATTTCACACTCCATTCAGAAACAATTATAACAACTTTAAAAGAGTCAGGTTTAAGAATAACTAATACTTGATAATTAAGAATTGGATATTGAATAAAGAGTATGGCAAAAAATTGTGAAGCCAAGTTTTAAATTTACGAAATATTTAGATCCAAATTTCTGTTAAAACGAAATGTTTCTCCTGTCAGGGTATTTTTTACATGACATGTGTTATTTATTTTTTTATTCCAAGTTTTACCACAACTACAAATTGTGTTACATAGCCCATTTATAGAGATAGACTATTGGCTATATTACATCACGCCACCATATATTATAATACCGAGGAAAACAGTTGAATAATAAATAATAAAGTAAACTAATATACGAGAAAAGATATTAAATTTAAGGTAATTACTATCTGATGTCCCATATTGATACGAGAAATCGAATTACATCTAATACGTTATTATTTGTGCTCATAAATAAGTATGTAATGCTCTGTAAACAATATTTGTGTCGTTCAAATAAAGCGTTATGTATATAATGTATGTTTGTTGTATATACATGTTGCGACGTTGCCAATAACGACTGAGACCGGGATTATTCTTCGACAGGCATGTTACTGACCCGCCTGTCACACCCCCTATTACCTTGCTTATTTAGATATTTCGTGTTTCATTACATTTTCTGATTAAAATCGATGCCAATATCTAACACGAGAATACGTTCGGCGCGTCGATTAAGTCGGTTTGTAAATTAATTGTTTGTCATTTTCAATTGTGCCTCTGTATTTATGTTTTAGATCATTTTGTTACAAATTGAATTCGGTCACGGAATCACTTTTGTTTGGAAGCATTTGTTTTTAGGTATTTGGTAATAGAGCTTAGTATTTTTTTGTTAGTAAGTAATTAAGCAAAGACACTCAACCCGACGTAGAAGAGGGGTGCTGACAGCCATGTGTGAGTCTTTGGTACCATAACACTTAAACGGGTGTACCAATTACGCGAGTTTTTTATGGTGTTTAGGGATTTAACAACGGCATTCCCGCGCAAACTTATCGGGATCGCCCGACTAGTTTTTGACACAACTGATGTCCCCAATCATGAACTGAGGCAGCGAGTTACGGTTAAGGCCTCCGGTTAAATAAATAACAGTTGTTAAATAAAAAAGTAGGACGCCCTTGCACAATATTTTTTACGATAACCTTTGTAAAATCTAGGATTTCCTTTTTTTCAAGCCTATCATTAGCAATTTCTTCATTTCATTTTATTTAGACTTTGTTTACCATACAAAAAACAAAACATTATTGAAGAACCCCAAAAATGTACACATTATGATATCTAGAGTTTACGACGCGACAAAAAAGTTCTCAGCTTTGAAAACGACATCACACAGCACTCGACCGAAAAAATCTCGAACCATATATTTTTATCTGAACACACTGAAATAACACCGTTCATATCAATACCGACGGACGTGTAAGCAAACTGATATTTTTTTCACAAACATTATATCTTCGCGGAAAAGTAGTTACCGGTGTACGATGGCATCCGCGCTCATTTCACACGCTCAATACCGTTGTTATGCTCACACGAACGCACCGATATACACAAATAGTCGTAACGCCGTCATTATTGTATAAAGGGGTCGAAATCTTCTAAACCCTGTGATGTCAACCCATCATAATTATTACTGGGAATAGAGTGACAATGTGCCATAATGTTTATATTACCTCTCGTGATTTTATGTTGATGCGATGTATCGTAACCATCTTTAGCGTTTATGTCGATGCGACTTTTTAGTCGGCGTATACCCACTGTGGTAATGGTATCGTTAAGATATTAATAGAAGCTATAAAGAGATGGCTCCGATGTTTATATTATAAATCAATAGGGGTATTCTAGTATAGTATGCGAGGAAGATTATTTGTTGGGTCGATGAAGTAATATAAATTGATTCTTAGTGGTAGGTAAATGGCTTTAAAAAATATTGTTGTGTAAAAAGGTTTCCCTACATATTTTTCAAGTTTGCCAGGTACAAAAGTCGACTCCAGATAGTTTAAAAAATATATTTGTAAGCGATATTATTTATCCTATTTGCAGAATAAACTATATCTTTAATTTCCTAATTACAAAATACTTAGAAATTACAAGCGTAAAAGAAAAATCTACAATCCTACACGTTTTTAAGTAATTGAATACCAAAAAATCCTAGCACTAAGTTGAAAATTCTCCAGACATCAGACATTTCTCCACCCCGATAAATCTGCTACCTTTCTCCTGTCAAATGTGCCAATTGACATTTACTTGCAAGGTGCCTGACTTTTTGATGCAGCTCATACTTTGATGTTCGTGGAAGTTTATAATATCGAGTGCATTCAAGACTTGTATTTAGTTTTTGATTGTTTGTTTTCCTTTGTTTATACTGGCATGAAACATGTCGAAAACAAATTTTGACGTACATGTACTTAGGCAGGTGGTATTTTAAGGAAGACACTACATGCATTGAATTCAGAACTAATAGATATTCCTTATTTGTGATTGTGTATGCAAAATTTTGTTTGTTTCAGTATCCATGGCTAATATAGGCCTCGCTTGAAGGCGGCGTCGGTAGGAGTGATTGGAAATATGCAGCAGCCTTGGTGGTCCATATACTTACTGGCCATTTTCATGCTGGGACTCGACTCAAAACTTGTAGGTAAGTGTGAACGGGCCTTATGGCAGGTATATTAGGTGATTACGATATTTCTTACGAATACTTGGCAGATTATAATTGAAATAAACTTCATAATAATAGCAATAATTTTTATTATAATATACTTAACTCATAAAATATCAAGTTTTTCTCTTGTTGAAAATAAAATTAATAAAAATGCCACATTTTTTGCGAAACAAACAGGAGTAAACAATGCTGCAATATTTTAAAACGTGAACAGAAATATTAGCGAGTAACAGAAGTAATGAGAACAATTTTCAGGTCAAGCATTTCAACCTGAATTCGCTGAGCCATTAATGAATTTAACTATACCAATCGGGCGTGATGCTACATTCAGATGTCTAGTGCAAAACTTAGGAGGATACAGAGTAAGTCAACCATAATATATATCTATGAAAAACTAATAATAAAATAATAGTCATACTCATAATGTCAAATGTATTGTTGCGTTCTGGCACGGTGCGAAAGAATTTAAAAATCTTTTAAAAAATAAAATACGTGAAGAATTTCTCAATTTGTTTTTATAAATATGAGAGAGTTTATGAGAAATATTGAGAACATTAGCCATAGGTTTTGAAGGAAATTGTATAAAAAGTTGTATTTTTTTCCGAACACAATAATTAAGAATTTACAGAAAATAGTTACGTCACAATAAAATTGGTTGCACGCACAATGCTAGAACGCAAATTGAACAAGAAAAATGAAGTAAATATATTTTTTTAACTAAGTCAATAATTCGCAGGTTGGATGGGTGAAAGCTGACACCAAAGCTATCCAAGCAATACACGTTCACGTAATAACAAATAATCATCGCGTCGGAGTATCGCATAACGGACAGACCGTCTGGAATCTACACATTAGAAACGTTCAGGAAGAGGACCGGGGCCAATACATGTGTCAAATCAATACAGACCCAATGAAAAGCCAGGTTAGTCAAGCAAAACTGAAATCTGTCAAATTAATTAATTTCGTGCAATGTGTGACGGATAATGAGCAGATTTGTTTAAATGAGCTTATGAGGTATCTTGCCGAAGCTCGATTCTGATGTAAAACCTTAAAATATATATCATATACTACCCAAAGAGAATGGCAAATGTTACATAAAAGAAAACAGTTAGTCTAAATGGTAGAATCTAGAATCGTCAAACTGCAAATGATATCGGTTACCCTATTCTGTATGCCACTTCATAACGAAGGCCCATTGAACTGTATTAAGTCATTTATAGACTACCGTTATAAGACCTATCATCAGCGTCCTCATTTGCAAACGTCTTTAGGTTCTTTTTACAACCTGTCTTTTGTTTTTGGTAATAGCCCCGGATACGGATTTGACGATATAGAAATTCTCTGGTCATTATCTCGGGAACAAACATTTTCCTACTCCTAAACAAAATCTTGTCCTTCGGACCAAACGTTTCTTTCGCTCTAAATAGTTCACGGCATTCGTGATTATGATAATATTTTGCTATTTGTAACATAAAACCGACCATCAGAATAAAAGAATAAATTCCCAATAAAATATACAACACCAGCAAATCACAAGTCATATCTATTGATTCGATGTAATATGAATCCTGAAACTCATAAGTTTCCATTACCTCCCATCTAGCGTACAAAATAACACAAATAAAGATAGGATTCAACAACCACGCAACTTTCAAGAAGTGATTGGTCTTGATACCGATCATAAATATAATATCAACATTGTGGTTCTGAATGCCATAAAACCAATACAGCGAGACCGAAAAAAATAAACTATTAATAGCTTGAATAATTTCTGTTGCATCTGTCAAAATGCCAGTTAAGTCTGAACATAAAAAGGGCAAAGTCAATATACCTATGACTATTAGCATTATCAAACAGGATAACTTTGTATACAACCTTGCTATTTCCATGGAGAGCAAACATTCTTTTAGAAACAAATACAGAATCCAGAAATTAATGTATAGACTAAAGAAACATACGGAAAACCAAAAAAATCCCCACATTGGCAATGCATCAAAGTAGCTCATAATCTCAGACATAGAAGCAAACATAGGAAAAAATAAACTTGAGCCGATTTCTATGACATTTTCTTCTTCTCCATGATAGTAGGACATTGTTTTAATGCCACTAAATGCAATAAGTGCAAACATAAAAGAGACGAATAACGCGAACAGAGGCATACTAATGGAAGTCATAGTTGCAGGACTTCGAAATGACACGTCCCGAGTTAAGAAAATTAATATGCCGTACCCCGTCCCTACGGAGAGGAATCCCCTAGTGACAGTGCTGTAGCAATTAAGGAATGTATAATTGGTCCAATTTATAGTAATTTTTGTTGCATACCAAGTACCGCTGGTTGACAATGCTACACAAAATAAAACCAGTATCACAAAACAAATATAAAATGCTGTAAGCCTAACCAAAATTTGAATAAATTTTTCTTTCTTAATTGATAAAATATACACTGTTAAACAAATTGCTGTTGCTGCCACTATTGTTTTCCAAGGAAGTAAGCATTCGAATCCGATATCCACAGTACAGTTACCGCCTATTTCTCGTTCAAAGAAACAGTTGCTTGCAGTCTTCATTCCACAATCGTCTTCAAACAAAATTTGGGCTTCCAAGCAGTGTTGAAAAATTGAAACGTTTACGCGTTTTACCATGCATTTTGTATCACCATAATCGTCACAGCTAAGCCAAGGAGGAACATCAAGCGCTGAGTAAAATGTGTAAATCAAATACCAAGAGGTTAACACCAGCAAGTATATCGTTTTTAGCAGAATCAAAAATAATGTACCATAACCAACATTCTTAAACAGCGGAAAGAAATCCCACATCGAGAATATATTGCAATTCGTGTACTGAGCCAAACATATCTCGGAATACGCGAGTGGCATCCCAACTAGGATTACAGCTACAGTTTGTAGGGCTGCATGCGCGTAAAATCCATTGTGTGAAATTTCCGCCGGAGAGAACATGACCGTGATGTCGTTCATCATCCATGCCCAAATGATAAGTCTATAGTTACCGTAACTGTTCCATCGGCATTTCAATTCAGGACAATAAGACCCATCGATTTCAACTTTTGCTTCATGTTTCATTTTTCCACGCAACATCAATTTAGAAGTGTCAATACAATTTTATTAATTATCAACAATGAATCGTGACCAAATAGATTAGTCCATTTCTAATTTTATCATGCCACAGATAAAAGTAGATTTGGAAAAGGAATCAATTGACGTAGGTTATAAAAGAAAATTAAATTGCAGTTAAATAAATATTGGACAGATAAAGTGAATTAAGCCACGCAGACGGGTGAGCGGGTGGGCGACGCAGCGGGTAATGATTCGTGCATGGTGCACCTAAATTATTGCGCTGCGCTGTAATTTATACCCGGACCTGATAACGACATAAATCGCCAGCGGCGACAGCGCTCGAGGTTTCGGCTCCGACGTTGACGCGGCATGACGCCACTTGACGCTGTGTACTTTCGATAATTGTTTCACATTGTTTGGTTCAAAATACTTGACCGTTTCAATTAATTAACTTGGTAGCGACATTTTAAACGTATTTATTACGAAGTTCATTGCAAACAAGTTGAGCACTTGTGTGAGTATGAAATTTCAATTGAAGGTACTAATAGCAAAATTAATTTTACCATCGTATAAAAAGAGAGTTTAATAATGCATACTACTAGATTCTTAACTAGAATTTAAACTTTTTGTTACCAGATGGGTTATCTAGACGTGGTGATTCCACCAGATTTTATAGCAGAAGAAACTTCTGGAGATATAATGGTACCTGAAGGAGGTACAGCAAAGGTTTCTTGTCGGGCAAGAGGCATGCCTGAACCTCGGGTCCTGTGGAGAAGAGAAGATGGAGCTGATATCGTCATAAGAGATCCAAATGGCGCTAAAACTAAGGGTAAATATTCATATTTGTCTTGAATGCAACTTTTGACAAGTTTAAAAAGTGCCATTATTTATAAAGACCATTTTCTGTGCAGTCGCGATATACGAGAAAGAAGTATTGACACTAACGAAAATATCACGTTCGGATATGGGTGCATATCTGTGTATCGCTAGCAACGGCGTACCGCCCTCAGTAAGCAAGAGGATCACTATCAAAGTACATTGTAAGTATGCTACATCTTTGTGGAAAACATATCGTCTGCACTTTGTTCTAACCAGAAAATATTATAGACATTTCAATATCGGTTTCTGACGGTCTCTAATGGTATTAAAAAACGACGGTATTGTAACAAGGTATAAGTATTTGATATTGAAATTATATTTAGTTGCTATTTTTTCTACGATTATTTTACATATTCGTTCAAGTTTCGATCTCCGTCCTTGGATTAACAAAAATATGCCAACTTCAAGTAGAAAGTTCGTAAATAAAAACGATATTAGTTACTTCGATTTATTTGTTGCGTAAACAAAAATAACAAGACTTGAGTAGCAATTAAGTTCAGTAAGGGTCAAATATTTTTTTCGGGAGAAATGTTTTAGGATGGACCTCGTTCTAAGGACGAAATAGGTCCTCACCAAATTCGTAGTAATTGTTGTTTATCTCGGCAACTTTCAGAGGTTTCTTGTTATTAATGGTGTTATTTAATGTCAGCGAGTAGTAGCTTTTAATTATTTTCTGGCTGTAAGGGACTGTTTGCGTCTTCGCGTCAACTCGAGCGGACATTTCGCTTTTATGCAAGATTTAACTTTAATATTATTAGTCTACTTTTGTCAAAGTTGTGCTCTCGAATTTTCCTTTTGCATTTTATGTATTGTGCAATTTTATATTACAAGTTTTGTGACTTGGAGGAGAGATTCTAAGTTATTTAAAATTTTTGGGACAGTTCACCCGGTCATCCAAGTGCCGAATCAGTTGGTGGGGGCTCCACTAGGCACTGACGTCACGGTGGAGTGCTACGTCGAGTCTTCTCCCAAGTCCATCAACTACTGGGTCAGAGATTCAAGTAAGCGTTTTTAAATGTATTTTCATTACAATTAAAGTTTATTATTATAATATCAAGTTAATCGTCCTTTTAACCTATATTCAAAATATCTTACTTGGTATTATTTTTTGCCAAGTTTGCAAGATAGAAGCTCCAAAACCACAGCAATGAAAATTAACTTTGACTTTCACTGTTTCACCAGTTTTATTTAATTTTGGAAATGTTCTAACTACGTTATCTAACTGAAACTGTTACCGTATAATTCAAACAAATTAGACGGGATTTTGTTAACTTTGTTTTATAAATGTTTAATTTGAGTTGTAGGTATAACGGTATAATATTCAATAATAAAGTTTATTATGGATACTTTTTAATTAAATCCGTACCGCCGAACTACTATCGACTATTTTACAATTTAATTTTACTTTTTATTTTTTTCTGATAGTATCACACCTACTCATCACCTAGTTAGATTTTGATAAAAGATATTGAACAAATAAAACAAAAAAGCATCACATAATGTGTAAAAACACTATCGCAATTCCGCTCTACATCAAATGGTTTAATAACACAGATTGTGTTGTTACTAAGACGGTCTGTCGTGTCCGGCTGGGTTTAGTGCGCCCCGGGGACCACGTTTCCCGTTACTATAACAACGGCACGCGAGTGACCTCTAAAACACAGTGTTTAATCGTAACTGCAGAACTAGGTAATTTAGGACGACATCACTTAAGAAACGCTGCTAATTACGACTAAGATTTATTTTCATACAAACTTAGCTGAGTGTTTTGTTTTACTTGTTTTGTTCTTAACTAAATTAAGGATTTGAGATGGTTTTGTAGTATTTTTTGGCTTTTTATTTAAAGTGCTTTTTCACTTATTGTTAAACATGAGTAGGTTAATTGTAGAGCGTTGCGTATTCGCAGTGATTTAATAACGTTTATACCATTTTAATACTTGAAAGAAATATGTAATCAAGAAAACGGTATTTAATTGGTCTAAATAGAGTTTCCGTAATGAATTTAACTTTTCAGATAACACGATTTCGTAATTTTGTAACGTATTTAAAAAAGGTATAAATTAAATAAAAGCCACATTACATAAAACAAAAACGCATAAATGCAGTGACATTGATAAAAAACACAGTACGCCTAAAAAATTTAAAACCCTGAATGGCTGCGGTGAAATGAAGAAAGTCTGGTTGTAATTGGAATTTTTTGGCACGAGCAAAAACGCGGGGCGGGGTCACGCTTGCAAGTAATGAGATATTAAGTTTTAATTTACGAGTGCGTTGGGTTTAAGTCTTAAGAAAAGTGACCTATTGTGGTGAATAAGACAATGCTCATTAGTTCCGGCTGACTGGACGCCAACGTTTACGACTCCCTCGAACGTTGGACAATGCTTCCAGAATTTAACGCCAAAGGATGTACGATATTGCCGACTCCATTAAATTTTATGTAGTTCAGTGTTTAAAAAGTAAGTAGGTGGCCACAATTGTCTTTATCGACGCTCGTAAGGCTGACTCGTTGTACAAAGTCGTTCTTAAAAATTTTGGGTTATTTTTTTGCGGTTCTTTTCGTAATTCTTGAGTAAAAATATATTCCCGTATATAGTACGTATACATTTCTGTCTATTCAAATAATAACGCTATACTTGAGCAGTAACGAATTATCTCAAACGGGAATGTATGCACGCGATTAGCACTAGTCTGGTTATATAAGCATGAAGTCTGAAGGCAACACACCAAGTTAACTGGCAGAGCAAACATTCCAACAACTCCAGTCAAGCTTTTGATTCAGGAAGTTTCTGCTTAAGCGACCAAGCCGACCGACGACTTACTAGCGCAACTTCATTGCTACTGGTCTGGCCGACCAGTCTGTACCTACCTATGTACATGTACGTAGTTAGATATTAACAATAACGCTTAGATAATCCTTTATAACAAATTGCTATGGGCCTAGGTTCTGGATTAGGTTATGAGTAATTTTGATCAGGATCTTCATAAATAGGTTATTTATTATTGAAGGTTTCTGGTCTTAGTTAGAATGTTAACTGATTTTAGATAACTGTTTTTATTGAAGATTTCCTTTGGGATATTTTTTTTATGCGGTGCGGTGATTACGAAATGTTAAAAAAGTATTGGCGCAGTTTTAAACCGACTTTGAAAATGAGGAAGGTCTCAATTCCTCGTGTATTTTTTTTTATTATTATTTACAATTAACGGTAAAGAAAAACATCGTGAGAAAACCTGGATTATTAATGTTGTAATCTGAAATCGCCCAGCCGCAGTTTGCTAGCGTGGTGATCAGTGCTGAAAACTTCTCAATACTGGAAGAGGCCTGTGCCCAGTAGAGCTACTTACATACCTAGTATTCGTATTATTAACAAATGTTCTGTATATCTCCTGTCACAATGTCTTCCAAAAACATGTATAAGAATCTCTACTTTCATAAACCTCTAATGCGTGTCGATAAATAATCACAAATACATAAAAACGCAATCAAAACATAAACTGGAGCACTCGCTTTAAAAAACCGTGCACCCTGACGATAGGTCGAAGATGCTCCCTCAAATATGGGATATTTGACGAAACTCAAGTGATCATTACATACTCCGTGCGAAGGAGGTTATTCGAGCACGAAATGTTCGTTTATTCAACTGATGAATCCATATTTTATTCATATTGCCATGCATGAGGTGAGAGGCCGTCTCCCCAGGATTCCAACTGAAATTTCATATAAAATTCTTTACAGACACCGAGCATTCGCATAAATGTTTTTATGTACTACTGATATTAGAATTTGTTATTTGAAAGGTATTTTCGTGTTAGTTATGATAATGTGAGGCTTTTTTGCTTTACTTAGATATTCAGTAAACCAATGTTATATACATACAGTTTATTATTTGGTAGATTTACTCATAAAGAAATTATTACTAGTAAAACACGCATCAGACAGAATTAAAATACACATGTTAAAAGTTTCTTCAAAATTGTAATTATTTCAATAAAGCCAAAAACAAATTTAACCTTTCGAAATAATAAACAAAGTGACACGTAACATAAATATTATGTATTACGAAACATACCCACGCTCGTCGTCTGCTAATGTCACCATCTGGCCCTAAATCTGTTATACAACCAAATCGACATGATAATTCTAAGAACGTAAGGAAAACAATGGTATAAGAGTTGTACGGGATACGTGACGTCACTCGCAATCTGGTACCACCACCCCATCCCTGTAACACCATAAAATATCAATAAGAAATGGTGTTAAGGTGATTTAGCAGGAAGAAGAATTAACTGCCAATTTTTGGATTGATTTTGAAGCTTTATTAATTTTCATGAAAATAAAACAACAAAAGAAAAATGTGAAACGAATTTAGATTTACGCGGACGCATTCTATTTCTTTTGATTTTGATTATCGGCAAACATAGAAATAATAAATCACAATATATTTTTTACTTATCATCAAATTATTTTCATACATATTTATCAACAACTAGCTGTTGCCCGCGACTTCGCCCCCGTGGGCAGAAGATATAAGTTATGATTAATACCTGCCCTGTTTTTTTTTCACATTTTCCATTGTATCTTCGCTCCTATTAGTCGCAGCGTGATGGTTTATAGCCTAAAGCCTTCCTCGATGAATGGTCTATTCAACACAAAAATATTTTCTTCAATTTGAACCAGTAGTTCCTGAGATTAGCGCGTTCAAACAAACAAACTCTTCAGCTTTATATATTTGTATAGATTCATAATATATAGAGGCAGAAATAAAGGCAACATTTTCCAAATAAAAAGCTCAGGTTCAATAAATAACTTACGTACACACATTTTCCGAACGAAACAAAGATATCCACATTTCAATACATAATTTGAATTGCGTAATCGCTGACAAAATATCACATATCCTGCTCCAATAATCAGCTTCGACACGCTACCGACCGCTCGTAACACAGTCGTATAAACCAAATGTGTTCCAATAACATGGCTCGCAAGAAACATTACCACAATGGAATCATAATAAAGCACACATAATATCCACTGTGAAAAATCCATTAATACTTATCCGCGCGTAAAATAAACCAAAGTGACTTAGCTACGTAATAAAACAATAAATTCTTCGCCGCGTTCGTTTGATAGTGAGAGAGTGTTAAGTCTGAAATCGCGGTGTTGTAGTCAAGAGTAATGATGGAACGTCAGAAAAATAAATGTAATAATTTATCTTTATGTAGATTAGAGTAACTGTACCAATCTGTTAAAGGTTTATGACTGATTCATACGCGGAAGATGGTATTATGGAAGAAATCTTTTGATATTGATACTTTAAATCCTGTTTCAAATGAGTTTATAACGATAACATGTCATTTTCCCTCAATAAATATAATTTAGTTTAAAGAAGGTAAAACAAAGATTTTAGTTTTGCCTAAATTAATTTCAATGAATAATTCAATGTTATTATTAATAGCTCGCAATTTAATAAAATATTTATGTGTATAGACACACTTTGTCGCTCGAAAGTAAATCCAAACGTATATTGTTTAAAACAAATGAAAATCGTGATAGCGGCAAGTTGAACGTTCGATTCTAACCCTAAAACATTACGGCATCGTAAGCCGGAGTCGTGCAGATTGCCCACAAATATGACGTATCAAAATCAGTTTCTATTCAGAGTGTGGAGTAATGAGCTGGATGGAGGCGTCGGCGTCGGTGCTGTTACTTCTCGCCCGCCCCGCTCGTCGCCGGCGGCGGTTTCACAAAGTTCCCCATTCGGCACTTGTCGCGTGAAATTTACGGGTTAATTTTCAATGGGACTGGGTTTGAGCTTCTGGAAATTTTAAGTTCCACATTATGCTTGGCTCTCATCCGCACTGGGAATGTATGACGTAATAAAGGGAGAAGTTTCTTTTTTATGTTCAAAGATTTTTCTGTTTATGAAGTTTTGATAAATTAGCAACTCGGCACAATGATTTTTGTTAAATATTGCCCGTAAATTCTGGGAAGTGTAGACAGTGTTCAAACACAATATTTTAACATGATTTCTTATAACTTTGTAAGATGTATTTTTGAGAACAAAATTTTAACAATAATAGACCTAACGAGCTAAGTTGGTTACATTACAGTAAAAAGTCAAGAAAATATGTTACTTAACTTTTTTTTAGCAATGTTTACTCCTAAACAAAGTTTAATTGTATTTCAATAAGCAGACCCGCATTACCCAAAAGACGTCAAACACATAATCGCAAAGCAAAACGTTACACAGCATTATACTTGAGGTCACACTTAGGTCGTACACACAAGTGAACTCAACAACTTACAGAGAATGACTTGCGACAATACACTCGATATTTAACTTTGTCTCAAACCAGCCTAATTCAGACGCTTCAAAATTAATATCAGTTGTTGTTTCATAAAGGCACATTCATTCTATGAGGCTATACTAGCGTGCAGACTTACATAATTCTAAATTAGTCGAACAAATATAGGTACATAACGAGGATTTAACTATATTAATTAAGTAACACTAATATACCAACCTTGTATTTGAGTCACATACAAATGCTCGTGTAATAAATCATCTCGAGAAATTGTGATTAGCTTTTATACGTAACATAACATGTTTATGAATAAATGCCCTATTATGACGCCATTATCCTGGGCTTGGTTATTTGTCGAAACAAATGAGTGTTCCCGGTATATAATAAGGAGTGACATCCGTAATGTTCTCCATTCTGACAGAATAGGCTTCCATGGTGGGAATATCTTTTTTTTTGTTTAACATTAGCGGTATATCTTGTTATGGTTGACGTATACCTACTGTAGCTGTGTTAATAGAGAGACATATGATTAAAAAAAAAAAACTTGTTAATTTTAGAATTCGATTTTAAAATAATAATAACCTCTTTAAAGAGCTTTAAAATGTTGTAAAGAACTAAAAAAGTACACACATTTTATCTGAACTATAAATCTTAAAACAACATAATATTGTCCTTTCCCAATCGAGGAACATACAGTTGTTTATCCGCAAAGCGTATATCAACAATAAGTAGCTCCTATGTTACACATAATTTCATTATCAAGCATGGTTTGTGGTCGCCTTTAGTACGCGAGTGCTTTGTTCGCTCAGTCCATTACGTGGCTTCGTTTACAGCTCGCCGACGACCTCAGGGGAGACCAGTTACAGTCATAATAACTTCTGTCGAATGCTCGATACAGTTGCTCTTGCCATTCACACAACTCAATATTACACTGCTGTGTTAGTGGAGCGTCTACCTAATGCATATTATACTACTTTATAACAACGTTCACGTATTGCTGTGCATGAATTTGTTTTATAATGTGTCTAGGTACCTTTCGTTAATGTATGATAAGCTAGTTTTGTACATGACTCAGCTAAGTGACTGTCACAAAAGAAAACATTCAGCAGTGAGGTATTAACTCGAATCCGTAACAGAACTCAAGGATTTCTTCAGTAGATGCAAAAACAAACCACAACACCAGTGCTGCTTCGCTTCACTTAGACAAGTAAAACCTGACTTTCTCGTTACAAAGGATAATTGAAGTAGGTATTGTCGCAATAACTATGAATTCATATTTTACAAACAAATTGAATAGCTTTACGTAACCGACGAAATGCGAACACAAAATATATCGCTATTGTGTTCGGTTGAACAGAATAAATTAAAGTAAATATATATTAGGCGACCGCAATTTATGTAACATAGCGGGCTAATTAATAAAACGCATTAAGGTCACAAGTTGTTTTACGTCTGCGTTATGATCCATGGGGCATTGTCGGCCAGCGAGCATAACCCTTTGTTGTTGCGCGAACTTGCTCCCGATGACTGGCGCTTTCAGTCACCGCTTCTAAAACCAGCCCCGAGGGTAGCACTACAGGATCGTCATTTTCGTTTGTCATCAATCTATGTTAGGGTGTCTGACATGTAAGTGTTAATTAAGCAGGCCTCACTCGAGCGTAATTAAGAGTGTTACAGTGTTATTTTAGACATTAATTGAGATGAAATTTCTTGTTATAATGAAATGAGTAGACTTCGAGATTGTCGAGTAATTTCCTCCGAAGGCCATCTCCGCGCACGTCGTAAAGTCGAAGCACACTGGAGAGTAAACAAACCGAAGTTTCGATCGAAATGAAGATTAAGAAATGCGTTACTGGTGTTATCGTTTCCTTATAAAGTTCAAAGCGAGAGTCGGAGCTTAAATTTATGTCTTTCGAGAAATTGAGATGTCAAATATTGTGTAAACTGCCTTATTATTCCAGAGCTCATAAACGAGGTTATCGATTATGAGGTCATACTGGTAATGCCATTAGGAGGTCCTAAAATTAAGGTAAACACGGTTCCACGGCTCGTGTTGTTGCCGGCGAAATTCATAACGGTTCTTTTTACGATATTTAACCTTACGGCAATACACCTATAGAAATTTTACGCAAAACTATATCCGTGTCGTGTAAATATTTTGTGGCGGTGTAAACAGTGTGGGGATATTTTATTGGTTCTAATAAAACCGGTAGTTGAAAGGAGTGTTTAACACGGCGGGCGGTGCAGTGTTTCCAAAAGAAAGCTAGTCGCTTTATCATTTGCGGACAACAGGCGGCAGAGGCTTACCACGGCTCCGACTCGGCGAACGACATACTTACGTACCGCAGTAGGGATTGTTGGGCCACCATTCTAAAGGGGTCCACCAGGAAATGTCGGCGATTCGGAGCTCCTTGAAAAATATCGTTTCCCCTGCAACGGAATTTTGTGAGGGACAACTGGGACATTGTTTACCTTATCTACGTAAACACTTTAGTTTGCCGCAGCTGGATTCAATATAAATGTGCACGAGTTGACAGAATCCGTTCTCGCGATATAACAAGCGTTTTCTGTTTCAATTGTGTTTTAGAATAACGTCTAGGAGTCTAGTTTGAAACTATAACAGCAGACACGTTGACAGGTGACGTGAAATGTAATAGTGACACCATTACTACATTTTAATGACTAGCCCGTTGTTAGGTCTACATACATCTCTGATTGAATTATCGAAAAATTTGGAGTGAATTTGTAAGTTAATTTGTAAGTTCAACGTAAATGCAAGAAAAGATGACCTTTTCAAATATGATAATTATCAAAACTAGTTTGTGAAAAGAAACTACGTTAACTAAGGTTTTTAAGGTCAACAGTTCAACACGTTCAAAGATTTTATACTTGACGCTAAAAATATATACATTTAAAATGTATGATGATGTCTGTACATTGATAGAGTATTACAAAGGAGTTTCAGAATGAAGTAGTCTTTATTTATTTTTATTTTGACGAGATGGCGACATAAACTGTTGAATGAAAACAGATTCTTGTAATAAAACCTACTATCTCAGAGTCCTCAAACCGAAGTAGAAATAGTTCACAGTAAAGATGTTTCTTTCATTGAAGATACATAAAGTTATTTTGTATACAATTTTAAAGTTTTATGTTTAAGTACCATACCATACTTTCGTATTTATGTTTTTTTGATAATGATATAACGACTAGCCTGTGGGTTAGTGGTTCTGACTCGATAGCAGTCGAGTTCGTGGATTAGATTTCTATCCAGGACAAGTGTTTTGAGATAAATCAAACCTATTATTTCTTCTGTCTAAGTGTAAATTATCTACAATTTTTATGTATTTAAATTTATATACAACAAGCTTTGCTTAGTTTGACACTAGATGGCGTTGTATGAAAGCTGGCGAAAAAAAGCAGTTTACTCACACATATAATCGGACTCTTCCGAAAAATTTTTGACTCGAACGGAGTCCCAACGAGTGTAATAATAATAATTAAGTACCCTCTTCCCCAGATGAGATGGTGATATCTTCAAGTAAGTACGAGGTTCTGAACTCGGTGATCAGTTCGTTCGAGAGCCGCATGGCGTTGACGGTGCGTCGGCTGACAGCGGCCGACGTCGGCGGCTACCGATGTGTCGCTAAGAACTCGCTTGGAGAAGTCGATAGCGTGATCAGGTTATATGGTAAGTTGTGTTTGTGATGTTACTGGTCAAGTGGGAGGCATACGGAATATTATCGGTTATGTAAAAATAGACGGAAGAAAATCAAAATGGGACACTTATGTATGACCGTTCTGTTTAATGTTATCTTCCTTGAGTTCCGTTTTTAGCTCTTAGGTACGGAATCCTGAAAAGCAAGACCTTAAGCCTAGATGTTCGGGTACGGGTAGGATTTTGTGGGCCTCCTGTATATTTTGGAACAGTGATAAGGCACTAAGACACTAACTTTAATTCATGAATAAAGATAATCCTGCCATCTCCAATTTACAAAATTAGAATATTATTGCATATTCAATGTAAAGGGTGGAATAGTTTAAATCAAAATTAAAAAGCAATACGATTTTACCACAATTAATATTAAACTTAACTTTAATAACTTTTTTCAGTGTCTAATTTACATACAACCTATGTGTTTATGTTTAAAACATTGTTAAAGTATTCTATGTAGCTTTGTCTATTATTCCTTGTTTGAAATGACAACGACAATATTCGTCCACAGAGATCCCGGGTCCAACTATAAAGAACACAAGTCCAGCTAACAAAAGAGAAGACTACAAATATTCAACGCCCATAGAGGGGCCCGACAATCAATTCGGTTCAGCTGACAGCCCAGATGACGAAGACGAACGAGAGACCACATACACAACCGACAGACATCCAAACGCATACAAACACGAAAACGTTACTAAAAACAGAACAATCAATTATTCACCCACCCCGGAACAAAAGCTCAGCAATAAAGTTCGAAAAATTATTAACAAATTCGAAATAGAAGAGTTCGGCACCAACAGATGTTGTGTACAAACCGTGTTTGCAATAAACTGTATTCTTTCGTTAGGAATTATTGTAGCACTAGATTACACGTAGAGCAATTTCGTTTTAGCTGTTGCATATTCACATTGTTAACAATACTTCGGTATTCATTCCATTATTGTAAGTTAAATAATCGAATAAAAGATTTTAGCGCCTTTAAACATAATTAAATGGGAAGGGAAATTGATATTGATGAGAGAGTTCCGAACTTATGGATATTAATATTTCATTGACGCGCTACGGCACATTACGTTATTACTCGGTGTAATCGAATATTTATAAAAGCCGGTCCCTGTACCGCTGTGCATGTAATATGATAACAGATTGTGATGATAATGTAGTCGATCGAAGTTCAATTAATTTTATTTATAAAGTAGCTTGTACACACGCCTTGGTTCCGATAGTTTATTTTTCCGGACTTGAATAAACAGTACGACTGGCTGCAAGCTGACTTTTCAGCTTCAAATGATTTGTTAATATTAGTATTGTATTTAAAATAACTATTTATGTTTTCACATTACATAAATCTTATACTTAATCCGTTGGCTCAGCGACACAAAATGTGTCTTGGCCTCTGATACGAGAGAGTGCCACATCACTCGATCTTTGGCCACTTCTCGCTAGTCATCGGCGTGAAGTGCCCGAAGGCATAATGCATAAATTTAATCATAAACTATACGTACTTGTTAACGATAAAAAACATACAAGTATTACGTGTTTGAATAGTTCTCCATTTGTATCAGACAAGATCGAATATTAGTTTGTGACTCCAAGTTACTGGGTCTCACCGTAATCCGAAATTTTGACCCGCATATCTATTTTCCAACTGGTTGAGTATGACTGTATTCCTTCCTTGATGTCAAGTTGGTTGCTCTTGAATAATACCTATGCTGAACTTTGCATTGACCGTAATGTTTAAATGAGGACTTGTTACGTCAAGTATGCAATACAAAAGAAGGATGTGATAGGTATGATGAGTCTTAAAAGTAAACACCAACTTGTTAAAACTGAGTCACGAAAAAACAAGCCGCCGACATTTTTGTTTTGAAAATAAAGTAATCCTGTATGCTAATAAAAGGGTCTGTAACAAACCAGACAACGTGATTTTTATTGATGTAAATGCGGCTTTAAATGTGAATCCGTAACAGCCGTCTGAATGAATGTTCGTGACAATACACTTTCCTGAATATTTAAAATTATCACGCCTTACCATGTGTCGTGCGATTACAACCAGCCAGTTTCAACATTTGAATTTTTTCGTTTGCTCTTTTAATCTCTTGTTCTTTGTTTAAATTTTTGAATAATTTACACTGTTCCATTGCTCTATTTTTTATACATGTGTGAAAGTTTTCGCTTTTTAACTTTTTTTTTAGTTCGTTTGTATTGAGGTTTTATATACCTACAATACAATGTTGGAGTCTCTTTACAAATGAGTATAATATGAGTGTTATATTTGTATTGGCTTTAGCCAGCCGTCATGGTAATGGATTATGAAGAAAGTAAAGATTTTTCGTTCAATAATATTATTGTGACTATTTGATAAAGTTAATATACCACAACAAAAACAAAACGCATTATAGCATGACCATATTGTGTAATCAAAACATCTTTTTCACCTCAATATTAATGATTATTTCTCAAGTATAAAAAACGTTTTTATTTACATTTTATTAATTTATGACTACATGATTCATTGTCATCCATTTTCAGAACTGTAAGACAACCAGACGAATACTCAAAGTATTTCCCTATTTAAATTAAACTTACCTTAACCTAGAATTTGTTCCATATATTCACAATGCAGCTACATTTAATAACTGCGTGACAGATGGCACCAGATGTATCCGTTCTCAGTGAATACATAATTACTCTTAGTTAATTAAATATTTAATGCATTTTCGTGAACACGTATGTTAAGAGTATATCTGTGTGACGTAATAGTTGCGAAATTAACGGCAGTCTGGGTTTTAAAAAGTTTTTTGTATCGAAGAACGATTTGTTTTTTTTTTAATCGGAATTTAAATTTTTCTATTCGGCTAGGACATCGAACATAAGTATGAAAATAGAAAATGTAATATTTTTATGAAACTGTTGAAATTGATTAGAAAAGCAAATGTATGTATGTATTATAGACCGTATTTGTATTATAATGATGTTTAAACCAATCATAAGTCTATTATTATATAACAAAAAACCTTTAAAATAAGGACAACTTATAATTATAAAGTCCATTTGTCTATTAACCATTAATGTAATTAGTATTATTTGACCAAATTGTTGTTAAAAGTCATAGATAGATAATAATACTGTGTTATTGATCACTGATATTAAAAATATTGTGGCATTATGAATAATGTTCTTTACCCCGGTTTCTGAATGACATATTAAAAAAAATAAAAAAACGCATGCAATCTGGAAGCGTTGTGCGTCTAACAAAAATATGGATATAATAAAGAAGTTTACACAATTGTATGAGAAATTTCAAAGGTATTAGAAAATATTGGGTCAAATGGCAATTGGTTTCACATAGTTTTAAACAATATCTTTTGATGACGGTAAGCTCACGAGTGTTAATCGTGATAGACCGACCAGTTTATCACTACGTCAAAGATTTTCGAAAAGCTCGTTTAAGAACACAACGCGCACAAATTATGCATAGTTTCATGATCAGTTGCTAATATTTTGGTAAAAACGTCACATTAGATAATGTCAGAAACGGGGGTCTAAATTTTGATAATAAGATATGATACAATGTAACCAATGGTTTCTGAGGTCTTTGGAACTCAAGCGCTAGATAGAACATGACATTAAAAATAAAAATACATTATTATTCTAAATATGTTGTTTTAGTTTACACCCTTGTTTAGAAGGTTGATAAAGATAGCGGTCAATTGAAAGTGCGTGTACAGGGACAGAAGCAGAAAATGCTGCAAAAGACGAGCCTCTCCTGGTATTGTCTATTTAACAACTTTTTTGTCAATAAGTTTAAAAGACTTAGACAGGGTTTTCTTTAATGACCAGCCAAATTTCAAGTATACGACTTAAAGAGCGGATGAATAATATACACCGTGATTTTTTAATCGTCTTACAAAAGCAGCCCAGTTCGTGTCTCCAATGACTAGAACACGTTCATGATAAAAAAATAGAAATTTATGAGATTTGAATAAATTTAAAATGCAATTTTTATTCAATATTATGATGCAATTCGTAGTTTTTTAGAAATACGAGAGCGAGAGCGGTCCGAGCCTTGTAACAATGGTGAGGGGCGCGGGCAGCGGCGTTTTGATCATTTTTAAGAGTATTTTCAGATTTCTCTTGTTTAATTTTTCTTCGTACTTAATGTCTTAGTTGATGATAAAAAAAAAATAATCGCGCCTAGGGGTATTTTACGTCGGATACATGAACGTATTGTAAGACGACTAAAAAATCACCGTGTGTATTAAATAAAAATGAATAATTATAATCAATATTATAAAAATACATTTCCAAGTATCCCAAATAGTTAAGACTAGTAGTATTATAGGAATATGTGGTTCGATTCCTATCAAATACATGTGTTCAATCAATTTCGTTGTTTTTAAGACCTTTTGAGTATGTAAAAACGACTTTTGTTTAACCGTCTTACGTTTTACTAATTTCTTATCTTTCAATGTGAAAATTAGTCTTTAGTGCTTGAAAAAAAGTTCAGTAACTGTCTCGGAAGTCATTGCTTGGCCACAATATGCTACAATAAAAACCATTAAAGATCTAAAAGCCTACAATATATTCTTAGATCTTTTTCCATACCATTTCAGAGGAATTCAACATGACAATTGTAAGTATTAATTAAATTATATCCACGTTTAGGTAACATAGAGTACTAACAATACAAATTGTATCAAACTTTCCTGAAAAATAAGAGCCAGCTCGTACAAGTCAAGTTCTCGAAGGCCCGAGTTGCGGTTTGTCCCAAGTTTCCTCCCGATGTGGCGGATTACCCCGTTTCACTCATCTTCATTATACAGTACGAACTTCACCATTTTCACGCCTACCTACTTTCACACGAGGCGATGTTTCGTTGCTATGTATGCAAATCAAGCGCGCTAAGTTCACAAACAAATAAAGTTTTTGGTTATACGGAGACGTAACGTTAATACTCTGTGGCTGGTTTGTTTAATTTTGTTTTGAAAGTATTTTGGCGTCGCGTTTTTTTTCTAGGGTTGTCAAAGTAAAGCAAATGAGTATTGGTGCGTGATAAGTTATAATAGTTGTCCACGTAAAGGTAAGTCGGTCGCCATGTTTTATAACAGCTACAGCGAAATTTGTTGTATCGCAAATAGATAATACCATCACTCTTTGAATTGATTGTTAGTCAAAAGTAAAGATATTTGTCCATTACTGAAATTAAACTTCGACTTTGTAAACAAAATGGGGAACTCCTGAAGCGCTTATGGGATCATTCAATTACAAGAAACGTACAAGTTAACTTACATGTTATGTTACTTATATTACGAGCAGCATAATATTAGTGGGATACATCAATATAAAACTATAAGGCTATTAGCATTATTATGGTTATTTCACTAAAAATTAAATTACTTAGAAAAATATTTTAAAAGCATTCCTGGATTGCTGAAAAACTAAACGTCCTAATTCCTCTTAAAAATTAAATATTTTAGCTCAAAGTTAGAGCAAGCCTTTTCATAATCCTGAAAGTGGTTGGCCATTAATAGATGAGCCTGTTTCATAATTATAATCTGTGACAGTTCGTTATTCAAACAACCGTCAGTCATGTTATCTTGAGGTCCCACAACTGGGCAAAGGCTAATATGGAGGACCAAAAATTGATAACCAAGACTGCTTACTGGAGACACTAATTTTAGATTACTGATAGTATTTATCCGTATGTAAAAGTCACTTGTCGGAAAACAAAATGAATAGGGAAGGAATTTGTTGGTGTGAGTTGGTTACTGGAGAGTGGAGAGACGATGATTACAAATACAATTCCTCACGTTGATAACCATCTTCGTCTATCAGCGGAGTCTTCGATGAATGCATTAAGTAAAGTAGTAATAAATCTGTAATGCCTTAATTTTTGACTGCATTTATGCGCATGAATACACAAATAAGACTGCCCACCAATAATATCTACTCACTAGACAGTCTATAACTCAATACAATTCTAAACAACTTCCTCGAAGTAAACTAAAATTTCATACGGACGGCACAGTTAACACTCGCACCAATCCATTGTACGGTTAATTAAAACTCGACTGGATTCCCGGTTGTAAATTTTACGTTTTCGAGTTTTTTTGCGGAACTTTTCGACAGAGCATCCAGTTTTGTTTATTTATGAGCTTTGGCAGTGCGGACAGACGGAACGCTTCACCGACAATATATTCACATTAATGTTGGCTGCTTTTTGCAATACTGATTTAGGGTCACAAACATACACAGTCAAAAGGGTTAGCCTGCTTTGGGGACGTCTTTAAAAAAATAAACTTTACATTTGAATATTCAAATGTCCTGAGAATTCGAATTGTTGTAATGTTTCAGTGCGGGCTGCGAAAGTAGATTGATATTTTGTTTGAAGACCAACGATAATATTATTACATACATTTTTAGTTTGACGTGCTTTATTTACAATGTGGATACAAAAAAGGTTAAAAAAGGAAATAATAAACCATTTTCTGTTTCTTACGGTTTAATTCGGTATTAAAATACTCTTCAAAACCTTTTTTTACTCTAAGGAAAGTCTTGTTAACCGATAAGGACTCAGCCAAACTTTTTTGCTAGCCAGATAACTTAGGCTCTTTCTTGTACAAAAATACTTTTGACGTCTTCAAAAAAAACTTTCTAAAAAGACGCAGCTGGAAACACAACTCCTACAAACATTGTCCGATTAAAGGTAAAATTAAAACTATATACGACAATGTATATAAAACAAGGAGAGAAGTGGACAGAGTAACGAGAAAATAATCAATCTTCCAAGTTCACTTGGAAGCAATCAACGGTCTGTTATTGCGTCCGTCCAATGCGATAAAAGAGCCGATATATCAAAGACGTCCGCGGTTCAATTACTAACCAATGTGCTATCTCTTCGAGGCAGTAAATCGAAAATGAAAATACTGACTGCAGGCCTACGCTGCACTGAACGATGGTGTGTCAACAACAGGAGCTATGTTCTGTTAAATCGATATGTTGTCATACGCAGATAAATGAACTGGTAAATACAAGAATAGAATGTCATAAAAAGGCAAGAAAAGTACTAAATAGACTTGATATTCGAAACTCTACATTTTACAAAAAAATACTTCAAGTAATTACAATCCTTTAAACAGTCAGGTCAGTATGTTTTGAGCATTAAAAAGCTATTATTGTTTTTATGTTTTAATAGAACAGAAAGACTGCAACCTCTTTACGATAAGCAGTCTGAAACAAGGCAGTGACGAAACACAGGCTTCGAAAGAAACATAATCAACAGAGAGGCATGGGCTCATCTAATTTCGTAGGTGTCGTACGTCGGGACATATTAACGCAATTATGTGTTAAAAGCCTCGTCGAGTGCCCCGGGCACACTCTCAAAGAGATACACCTATTGAACACCGCTACACGACACACGTAGGCGAACAACGCGTTTGCATATTGTGCTGTTCAACAACCATACGTTAACCATTTTCTCTTAAAACTTCACTAAGAATTATAAATGAAGTCTGATTGAAATTGATCTGTTTTGGTTTATATTTAATTTAATTTTCCGTGAATTTTGTAATTAGAATTTTCAGTAAATATTGAATGTTTTTTTATGGTACGTGATTCAAATTACCTATATAATTAAAAGTCTGTGGTTAGATGGAATCATAGAAATTTATAAAAAAAATAAACCTTCAAGTACTGCAAAATACATACTTACTATACAAATTATTACTAAAGTTAAATTTTATCATCGTAAATAACTTTTTTGAAAACAAAACCGTAACGAAATCTTTGTAAAAAATTTCTAGGCGTTTCAAATTTCAACATACAGGACATAATTTTATAACGTTACCTAGAACGGCAAGATGGGAGTTACTTAAAGATTCATTTAAAAATTAAACGAAGTGTTTCGCTTTTAGTCGCCTTCCAGATTAAACCTTCTAATAAGGTTCCCGCCTTCATACCAAATTGTTTTAGTGTGTTTAACGGCCAATTTGAGCAAGTTCAAGCTCATTTTGTATACATAAAGAGAAATTAGGTAATTTGTTTCGTGTCCCTTTTCATGAGAGACTTTGTTCGCGAATATTTACCGAATGTTTGCGCGTCGATTTACTACGTGATTCTCGAATAGATTGGTAACATTCGTATGTTCTATTGTTCTTTTATATACATTATTTGCTGTAACAATGTGTAATAATACAATTTGCACAAGATTAGATAATTATTCTTTGTGAATTGCGTCATATTATTTATTTATTCGAGAGTTTTTGTTTAGTTTGCTATGAAGCATTTTCCTCGCATTTTCGTTTGTTAATCTCTATCTTGTTAAGTTTCTTCATACAATTAAAAGTACAAAGTATCAGACAATTTGTATTCGGTTTTATAATTGATCCTGATACTTTTATACCGACTAAATTCGTTTGAAGTGCCACCTAGCAGTATTCAGAGTGAAGGATCCCTTAATCAAAAGAGCGCTCTGTAAATATTTTCTGAAAAATATTGCGAATAATTTAATTACTTTCGGGATGGGAAATTTGCTTGGCTTTTAAAGTTTGTAAATTCTCCTTCAGTAAAGTAAATACGAGTACGATGTGAAATAATAAATTATATAAATATCATTTTTAAGTTTCTATCAAATGAATACTGAAATTCTGATTACGTAACAAACTAACACACAAAAAGTCATCTAATTATGTAAATCAACACATATTTAGGTCTGTACCCACAAACGCTGTAAAAAGCCGTCGCCGTTTATCAAAAGTTCACCAAATATCCCGACCGACGATTTATACGGACCCTAACAGTTCCGAAACAGGAGTGCACAACTTTAGGTAGGCGTTACACAATGCAGGCTCCAATGAAATCCGACTCTACTGTACCAAGTGCTTCAATTCATCGGTACTGAACTAATGTGAGAAACAACGGATCTCGTTCTAAAACAAACGACAGACGATTGTTTGCCTAAATCTGACAGCTGTACACAATATCCAGCTTGATTCTAAGTGGTTTAAATAATTTGCTGAGAGTTTCGACACAACTGGACTAAGCTCCTTCACATAATACTGCACGGAAAACTATTCAGCGCTTCGAAACTAGATTTGTAATAACATTATACACAAGCTTCCTTGTGTAATTAATTCGGTGGTTTCGCGAAATGATAACCTTTGTCTTTGTATCTGGGATTTTGAGTTCAATGTCATCGACTTAATGTCTATATCAAGTTCATTGCTCTACAAACAAATTACAGGCTGGTAACAGCAAAAAACAAAACACGTTCGTTTTTGTTTCGGTTGTGAAATAATGGAGACAGAAAAACAAAAAAGACGTGAAAAATATACGCTTATTTTGTGAATGTTTTAATGTAAACGAATATTTTCTAACTTCTAGTTCTGTCAAAATATAGGTCAGTTCTTATTGTGCGCTCAGGAACTCATTTGCTTGTGCCTGCGGGTGTACCTGCAGGTACTTTGAGAACAGTAACATTTCTATAGTAATTTATAAGACATTTAGTTTGATGTTGTTATATAAATTGTACTTCTAAAATGCTTATAGACTTAATTTCTGCGAAGATCCCGCAAAAGCGTACAAAAGTAACGTATAAAAGTCGATTTTTTAGAAGGACCATTATATCATCAAACTGTTGCAATAAATAAGTACACATTTAAATCGTCTTGCGTAAGTTTTTAAATTTTGGGTAGGCCACTCGATAAACTGGTCTGCAATAAAAGAAGAAGAGAAGAAGCTAAAAAGTACCTTTACCTGATAGATTGCAAACAAAAAACTATCGGCTTAACATATTACAATATTAATCATTAAGTACAAGTGTGTTCTTTTCCTTCAGTATTCATTTACCAAGCGCAACATAAGCGTACACTGAGTCAATCGTACGCAAAACGTGCCAAAAGCCCAGATAGAGCGCATCCATCCAGCAGCCATGTCTTCTATTGCGCCTGACAATATTTTATACAGCTGTGAAAATTGCAACCGCTCTCCAACTTTAACAATTTACACGCTTGTGCAGTCGTCGCGTGCATATTGCTCCGCTGTTAAGCTTTGTTATACTGTACACATTTCTATGGCGAGAATTTTTTGTAACGGAGTTTTTAATTAACGGGTTTTCATTTTTTTTTAATTTGGATATATATTTTTTATTGATTAAATCTTTAGCAGCGTGCGTAAAACTCTATTCTCTACTTATTAATTATTTATTGATGATAATTTATGATTTCTGAAAAATATACATTATTCACAAAATGAAATTTATAAATAAGTAAATGATGTTCGAAAATTTGTGTAGTATTTAAAAATGTCATTTAGTATAAAATCTTCCTGAAGTATCACTATAACGTAACATTCAGAGCCAGTATTTACCAGCAAAATTTAAATATTGAATTAGAATTCTAAATGGAAATATAAAAAGATACCAAACTATACTAAATTGAAGACGACTGTGCGAAAGAGACATCGATCTACACTGTGTAACGCGCTTTCACGTTTACGCAACTACACTAATATTCAACCCGTGCCAGTACACCCACCGCAACTTAGCAAGCTTCATCATTTGACTGGCCCGTTGGTCTAGTTGTAAGTGGCCTTGACTTCTACACAAGAGATTGTGGGTTCGATTCCCACCTAGGATTTTTTTGTGAGATTACCACTATCATTCGTTCTGTAAGTGTGTTATTTGCCTTTTATATGTTTGTATTTAGAAGTGTAAAAAAGTATATACGTTTTTAACCTGTCTAGTGCTTGTAATACAAGCATTGCTTAGTATATCACTAGATGGCGTTGTGTAAAATAAAAAAAAACATAAAATTACTATTGACACGTCTTTACTATTTTGAAATCCGTCTCCGTCCGGCCCTGATCAGGTGACAATACGTACAATCGAACAAGTAACATAATCCCTATGACCTCACACATGTATAATACCACAGCAATGATAAGACCATTCGACGCCTCGTAATTACCATTAGTCCATGTCAATCAACTCAACTAGTTGTCACTAAATGCTTGAATGAACTGGTGACCTAAATCACTTGCTTTACATTGCAAATACACTTGCAATACACGTCTTGACACTGTCTGTAGTGAGAACGCGCCTTTATAAACAGCTTATGCTTTGCATTCTAATTTAGACCCTATTCCGATGTGCTAAGGACAGTTGTGTAATACACAATTATACAGATGCTAACAACCTTTTTAGATTTACAATATGTTTAAGAGACATACTAGAACAAAGGGTTTTAGATGTACCGAGTTAGTTTTTGTTAGTGATACTATAATTAGGATGGAATTTGTCTTGTTTCATGAAATACAAAGTCGAAAAAATCGACAAAGTACGGTATCATTTCTTGATTTATCTGGTTCAGCAAGGAATTTTTGGGAACACTAATATATGACGGTAATTAACAAAATATTTTCTAAACTACCTGAAATCGGTCAGTCAGACTGGCGCGTGGCGACCCAATACAAAACGTAGAAATAGGCAACAGACAAAGAAATCGGTGAGGTGATCAAAAAAATTTTGGTCATAACAACCGTTGCTTAATCTCGGTCTTTGTTTTTAGTTGTATGTTGTAGCGGCAGCAGAATTACATCATCTGTTAAGATTTCAACTAGCTAGCTATCATGGTTCTTGAGATACAGCCTATTTTAGGGGGATGGACATACATAACAGCCTTGGTACAGGGTTTGATTTCAACCTTTGGGTGGAATACTAAAATCTTTTAGCAGAGGATAAACAAAACTCAACTTTACAAAGTAAACTCACAAATAGGATAAGCAAAAAGATGCATCTCTGGAGACGTAAAATGAAATATTATTTATATAATTTGGTTCTATGTTAACCATTTATGACTCGCACTTTCCAAAGAATAAAGCAGAGAACATCCCTTCGCCACAGTCACGTTCACCAGTAGAAGTGAACCGCAAGTGAACAACAACAAATTACTAAAATGAACCTTATAGCTTCGACATAAGAGTGTTCTCGATATCAGCGTTGTTCTTATTTTGTGGTATATTGTACAAAACGTGATGGGATTAAAGATTTCTGTAGTGTGTAAATGATTGCTATCATCTATGTGTACCGATACTTCGGCAATACAAAAGTTTTACTAACCGCAAACAAGTTAGTTGGTGTAAACATTTGTGGTACAATTTGGCATCATTATAGAGGATTGGGAAGGGAAGGGAATCTCTCGAGTTCTTGTGCTTGTTAGTTTAGTATGATTCTACGTTTAGAGAGAATTTAGAGTAAAGAAAGTAGATGATAAACAAAATCATGTCAATTTAAAAAATAAATTCTTACAATACTTATACATAAACATTAGCAAAACTGAGTCAAATTAAACAAATAGAGACTATTAAAAATAGAACCTGAGAGGTGTAGGATTCATTTTAAAAATGTTTCTCCATTTTGCAACAATACATGATGTAATACATTTATACCTACTATGTATCCCACAACAACTTTTACTCACAAATGCTCACAAACAACCTTTCTGACCCGCAAGAATAACACTCTCAGTCGTAATTTCAAGAAACAGAATAACACAAACACAATCCTATTAAAGTTCGCCGAAGTTAGATATGTGACCATGCTAACACAGGGTTATCGTGTCGCGAGCCCACTGGCGCAGAAACGATCGCAAATTAGATACACGTGATACATACACATCGACAGAACACATTTACCTATATATATATGATTATCAGAATTGAATACCTATCGGGAAGTTTTGCGGTTAAGAGTACGCGGAATACTACTCTTTATAGTAAATTATTTAGCGATGCCTTGTTTTCAAAGATGGTGTGAATGTTTCGAAAATCGATTGCGGATTATAATGTAGTGTATTACTTACGATCTGGTTATAAATGTGTCTAATTATTCAATAGATTAAAAAGGATGGACTGTGATTTTTTCGGGGTTTTCGAGCCATTTTTCTTCATAGAAAAGATGTAAGTCGTTATGGTAAACAGTAGAACATGCTTGATTGCGCATTTTGTCAGTCCCTGATGATCCGCATTTGATCAGGTTTTCGACCAAGTTCGCTTTTACTCTACTACAGTTTTCTTCTTAAGAGATAATTAAGTTAAAATTTTACTGCTCGTTTCGTAGTTATATTTAGTAAAACGTAATATTTTGAAGGACGTAATAAACCCACTACATTTCTCATTTGCTCTGGCCAACGGAAATCCAAAACAATTAAACTAAACAGAATTTAATACTTTATGGATAGCACGTGTAGAGAATTTAAAATTGAAATAGAACATTATATAACCAACGAATGTATTCCCAAAAACGTACAAAGAAATGGTTTTATCAGACAGAACACAGAACATTTATTAAAATATCAGTTGTACGAAACCGAGACGAGACAATTGTTTTTGTAACGAGACAAACCCTCAAACAAACGTAATAGTATTTATGTTTCTAAAATATACAAACGAGGGGACATTTTTTTCTCTTATACCGCTAATCCGGACGAGTCCTCACGTACCTACATTATTAGCATGCGGAGAAACAAATCCAATCTGCCAAACACGTGGTGGTAACAAGACGCGGGAACTTTACGGAACTCGGCACGTATACGCGAAACGGGAGCGTGTATACACACATGCAAACTTTTTTATGCAACCCGATATAAGCTTAACTCAACCCCTTAAGGCTCAAATTCTCTTGTAGACAAACTTGATAAATAGAGCACAAATAGGAGGTGTTTCTGTTCAGCTAGGAGTATTTCTATTCTCTACAGACATGAATCACTTGTGCGGTAATGCACGGTCGATGCTATTGTCGTATATCTAACATAATAATATCTTATTTCCGTTTATTTAAAATTTTCATGCTATTTGAAATTATTGCAAGCAATTTTTGTCGATGCTTATCATAGTTCGATGCTTCCATGCTTACCATGCTTCGATGCTTACCATGAGAGTGATGCCATTAAGATTTTGCCTAAAATATTCATTAAAATAATTTAAATATCAGCATTATCAAGATATTTGGAAAGAAAATAAATGTGCTAGATCTAGCAGGAGCGCGTTCAAAGGGTCTCACACCACTAATGAGAATAGGATCGTTATAGTTGTGAACGAGCAATGCTATTCTGAGTGCCATATCGCTTACACAGCTATAGTAGGCTGACGTTTAAAGGTGACAGTAGGCCCCCAGGACTAAATAGTCAAATTTTAGTTATATTATACTCGTTTCAAAACAATCAATAGCTCGTTACAATAACATTTGTAAGGATCATTCGTGAACACATTTAGATCTTGAGAGTCTTTCGTGTCGCGGGTTCGATCTCCGCGTAGGACAAGCATTCGTTTGTTCCACGAATGCTTATTCTGAACCTGGTTATCCTTGTGCACGTGATTTGTATGTTGTGAAAGCGCCCGACGGAAGAAAAAAATGAAGGAGATTTTTCCTAACTGTGGGATACAGAGGTCTAGATAAACGCTTAACTACAACTGACCAAGTTGATCGATCACAGGTTAAGCTACGCTTGGCACGGTCGATCCGTGGATGGATGATATCCTTTTTTAAAACTAGTTCCTTAATGTTTCGGATTGCACAAGACTAAGGGGTATCGTGTTGCCCTGGTAACTGGGTTGAGGAGGTCAGATAATCAGTCGCTTCTTGTTAAACACTGGTACTTAGCTACATCAGTATGACTGGAGCTGATGACAACATAGTTTAGAAAAGGCTAGGAAAATGTATGACGAAAATAAAATCTCCGGCGTTATATAGCAACCAACCAATAAAAATAAAATTGATTATGCCGCTTAAATTGTTTTACATAGATATTATAACAAAAACGTTTAAAAGCGCTATCTATCTAAAAGTCTACTAATTATTTTCAACTGCTTTGAGCTTTCACTGCATGGAGGTATGAAAATGCCATCTTTTGATGACTCTTCAAATTCGCAACAAATACTTACGGTATTCGTGCCATCTATCGTCTGAATCAAGCGCTACGCTACCTCTTGCTACACCGTAGTCTCGTAGCAAGCTACGCTAGCGTAGCGCCATCTACTTTTAATAGCTCTGTTTCACACAGTTCCAACATAGAACGATTTGATGAAACGTAGAGTTTTCCTTGCAATGTAAGAATAGCACAGATGGCGTTTACAAAAGTTTTCGTTTTTAATTGAAAATACAATCATGGCTTTAAATGTAGATAGCTAAAAAATAATGTTAAAATACGTTTTTTTTTCAAAACGTGGGTATATCTTTTTTCATCATCATGAAAGATTAAATTGATATCATATCAAATGTTTAATCACGTATTGTTATTTAAAATAATTATTTTATCATTTGAATGACCTAATTTAAGGTCCGGGATGATAGAATTGACCCAATAATATCAAAAGGGAAAAGTAAATAAGATTCCGAGTTTCTTAAATTCAATAATGCTAATATAATGTAATCAGGGGACGAATTTTCGTATGTTTCATGCTACAACTTTAGGCTTTAAAAAAAATACGAGTGATTGCGTGTGACAGCGGGTTGCGCCATCCATAAGTAAATATTATTAATAATCCAATAGACGACATATAAGGATCAAATACGACCTACCATAACTGACAATATACTAATCAGAGTCAAAAATTTTATGAATTATTTTTAACACGAAGCAACTGTCATTTATCACGAACTCGCGCTAACAAACCTTTGTTTAACTATTTTGCATACCAGTGCATATGTTTACTTTTAAACTGGACTTTTCCTAGAAAATGAGCTATTTTATGCAGTACCATTAGACTGTCTGATGTCTGAATAATAAGGACCAAAAATATTCACTATAGATGATTATTTTTTACTACAGATATTTTATTCAACCAATCGAACGAGCCCAGAAATAATTATTCAAATATGTAAGTAATTCAAAGAATTGAAATGGTAATAAAATAAGGGAACTTAGTGCGGCATTCGATAAGGTCCTAACAAGAAGAGTTCAAGATAAAGGAAAGTATTAAAATTCTCAATGCATTCGACCAAATGAACCAAGTTTTTACAGATGTTTGACTTCGAAATCTATGGAGACGATATTTAAAAGTCCACACAAAAAAATCTTTCGGAGCACTCGTATATTAAACTGGACTCAATCTCTCATTACTGGACAGAGACCTGTTCACATAACCATAGCCAGAGATGAGCATTGTTCTACCTCATAGCTCATATGCGGGTTTATATTGTAGGTCTAAAAATTAAGGTCTTAACAGAATTAGTCTAAAAGATCGCCCGAACAGGGATTTGAACCCTGGACCCTTGGATTAAAAGTCCAATGCTCTACCGACTGAGCTATTCGGGCTTAGGGTAGTTGGACGATAAACTTAATATCAATGAATTTATGCTAAAGAGGTTTCATGTATAGATACAGTATTTTAAAATGGCAGAGCTCGGTAGAAACATGTTATAATGCAATAGGTTTCATCGACACTGTCGAATTTAATGAAACCAGTTTTCTTCGTAAAGAAGTCTCCCCTATTAAGCAAAAGCCTGAGGCAAGCACGGCTTATCAGCTCAGGGAGCTAAGAGGCCCCTTGGCCCCTTCCTGGGACACCTGTTGCAAATTACTGCACCAACAAGATTTCACGCTTAACGCTTTTCTTATCCAGTGTAAACCTACCTCCTTATATAATGTGATCTTGCACACTGACTACTTTTTCTCCATTGATTTACTCTTATTTGCTACAGCTGTTTAAGATCTTTAGGTCATATGGAGACAAAACTCCAAATAGCTAGATTTTATGGCACATTTCAAGCCGTAGTTGTATTTTATAACAGTGCTACTGTTTTAATTTACAATTTTATTTTATTTTTATTTCAAAAACTGATTAACTTGTGAGTCTTAGCTTTTATTCGATATTGAATAATATTTATAGACAATGACCTCTCCATTCATCCACTGTCATGGCTTAAGTTAGAAAACAAGAGCACCTATTGAACTTGTGATTAGGTTTGTATTTTATTTTTACTTTGTTCGACGCGTACTACTTAGCACTTAATAATTTAAACGAAAATATTCCGAATTCCGAATTTTATTTTAATTTACCTACATACTTAACAAAGTTGGTTACATGTGTCATGTACTTATTATCACGTCTTAGTTATGCCGTTGTAAAATTAGCATGTCGTTGCTAAAAACTTGAAATTTATTTTTACTGCTTAATATTTATCCCACAGAGCTCAAATTACAGACAATGTTTCTTCTCGCAGCTAGAAAGAAACACCGGCGAAATTCATATTACGGTAAATCCGAGTCCGCCTCAAACGGAGTGGCTTAATAATATTTCATCTCATAAAAGAGTGTCTTGTTGTTTGGGGTTCCGTAGCAAACAAAGGGGTAAAATGGGACCCTATAACAGAAGCTCCACCGTCTTTCCGTAAGTCTATTCACGCTGTATCTCATGAACTGATAGTCAACTCATGTTGGCATAACTAATAGTCAACATTTTCACGCAAAATGTATATCTGATGTCGTTTTAACAAAAAATAATTAAAGTAAACAATTAAGGTTAAACAACGATTGATGCAGTCATAAAATCTATAGAAGATCAATTTTCGCAGCTCATTTTCTTTTCTTACGCCTTTCTGTACGGAACCCCGGTTTCTCGAGTCCGGCTTGCACTTGGCCAGTTTTTTTTCTTGAATTCTGAGTATAGAAAAGCTGCGGAGTGAGCTGTATAGCTGTTGTAATGCTCGGCTTAATAACATCTAGGTACTGTGTAACGTCGCTGCAATTATTGCTGCATCCTAAACGGCTTTAGTGTTGTGCTTCATAACGTTACGTATTTATCGATTGTTTGTTTTTTTGTAGAATAGTTATTGTTGTTAAATTTGATGTCATTTGATATAAGGTATTGTTGTTGTTGCTTTAATCAAATTAAAATATAGTTATATGAATATTTAATTAAATTTAAATAAAGACCAACATATTTTAGTAGAATAACCTGAATTGAAACGCTGTTAAAAGGAACAGTTAAAGTAAAATAACTCAACAACAAAACGCTTGACCTAAACCACTTTAACACAGGATTTAGCTCACAAAATTTACTATATCCAAGATATCGATAGCCTGGAGCAAGGCGCACCTCTATTCCCTCTGACTTATGTTCGCCTAGTGTTAATTTCACGACGTCGTCTGACAAATTCACTCGAGGCGTTGCGCGCACTCACACCTTTTTAATGGCTCTCCAGACCCACCCCTATGCCGCCAAAGGCTTTCTTTCTAGGGAATTAGTTCATAATAGCTGCAGCTCGGTAGTTAAGTTTACTTCGAGTTGTTGAGACTCTCTATTATCTCGTTATTGTAATCAGCTTATTTCTTCTTGTTTCTGCATTATTTAGTTTCCCTTGAATAATGTTTGTACTCCTTTGGTAGTGTTTACTGCTTCTTTACACGTTTAGAATTATTGAGTTAAGGAAACATATTTTTAAGTTACTATGTCGAATTAGTCTTGTTAATTTGTAAAGTTATGGAAGCTGTTTTGCGGTGCTTACAAAGCTATTAGCCATTTTTTATAAAAAAAAGACGCGGTAGATGATACTATATAGGATGACCTTTGACATTTTGAAAGGTCATCCAATCTAAATTCTCAACGAGTACTCCTGTAAATCAACATAATGTTCACAAATTTTCAAATATTCAACTCGAATGAAAACATAAAATAATCTGTTTTTCTTTAACCTGAATAAAATATAAGGATAATTTATAGTAAAATACAGTTGTGAGTGTATTGAGATACAATGTTGTTACTTCAGCTTGTACACTCGTAATAAATAAACACACTAAATCTAAATCAAAACCTTTTAAAAATATTTACTAGAACACGGTCGCATGTTTAAAGATGTTCCATAGCGAGACAGTTTGCATGAAACTTAGCGTCTTAAATATTTCCCTTCAAAAACATCAGTGGTTTCAAAATCAACGTACATAAGGTTCAAAATTGAATGGCATGTTGTTAAACTTAGAACAAGTATTTTTAAAGTGAAGTTGCGTGTTCTCTGGGCGTACTAACCGTAGCACTGAATAAGTAAACGCCTGGAATAAATCAAGTTAATTGCGCCAGGGCACCTCCTCGTATGAGCCACCAAGCCTCAAGTGCAGTTTTCGATAGATAGTTATATCGCACGTATCCGGCACCTCTCTATTTTAGAGAGTTACGATCGATTTAAACTCGTGAAAAATTACTACTTTGGAATAGTCTTGGAAGGAGTTTGTCTTTTCGGTTTCTAAAGCATGTATTTAAAAAGACCTTCGTGAAAAATTAAGGGGTTGTAGTGTAGCGTAAAATGATTAAAAACTTTTGTATTATTTAGTAGAAATTAATTTTATATAATATCGTATAATTTACTTATGGTAACACTGAAAAATAATCAAAACAAATATTTAAGAAACTACATAAAATGTAGTTTTGTTAGTTTAGAGAAATTTCCCAAATTGTGCCCACTTACCTTCTTCAATTTAATGGCACGTAGTTTTATTCTGCTACATAAATATTCTAAAAATTTAACTCAATTTTTGCCTTCTTACTGATGAAAACCAAAAATAATAAATGATGACTTCAAACATTTCGTTTTCAGTACCTCCCAATTTTTCCACTTCACATAAAATGCCGAATATTTTCAGCTGAATAAATAAACATCAGTATAGTTAACAAGTTTAAATTAATTGAAAAAGTATTTAACATCGGAGCCGTTGAACAAGAAAAGGATTGCTTACTTCAGAAGCGTGATTAAAACTTTAGATTAGTCCCAACCTGAAGTTTAAATAAAAAGCGCGAACGTTATTGAACTATACATTTAATTTGAGCGAGCTAAACTCACCCGAAAATGCTAAACTCGTGAAGTTGAAAACTAATAATGCAACTTGCGTAACAACTGAAGAGTGGAAGGAGGTTGGAACAAAAACTAAAGCCCGCTCGAACTACGCCAGACATTCTTCTGTGCAAATATTAAATACATTGTTTGAAGATTACGGGTGTTTGAGTATCGGAACTTGATTAAAACTTGCTAAATTATGTGTGTGTAATTACGATAAAAGAATCATAAACTACTATTTTTTACTGTTCTCTATTGCCCAAAATTGCTTCGTTTGAATGGACAAGGACAAGAAGCGGCTGGTATTTCAGCTATACTGGATAAAGGTACCTTCCCTCTTCTAAATGCTTTTGACTGTCAAATGACTTATGTTATAATTGATATCTACTCTCTCAGGAAGATACTGTCCATATTAACTAGTAAAAAAATTAAAGTGTTTAAAAACACAGTTGTATCTTATTATGGTGGATAAGAACATAAATATTAGATACAGAGCCTACGATTATAGATTTAAAAATTAAACATATTGAAAGTAGAAAAATGGTGCATTGGCGATAGAATTGGGCTCGTGCAACGCGGTGTGAAACAAATATCACTGTACCTATATAATATTTGTTCTAAAACTGGGATGTTTGCGAATGTCCCATGTTTGTTTGTGAAAATAATAGCTTTCTGGTTATAAACGTAGAGTATATTTTTATGATTGCCCACTTTTTAAATGTATTTTTTCTTCTGTCAGCGTTTCGATCTGAGCAGTCTTTCATTGTTGAACCTGATTTGTAATTTCTTTTCGTCCGACCCAAAATGAAGCTTGTTTCAAAAATAAATTAGTAATTGTTTAAAGGCTAACTTACACATCATTAGTACAATTACATAAAATAACAGCAAGGCTTGTGGTAAAATTAATTTATTTATGAAAACATTTAACGTACCAATAAGCCACAGAAGCAAATAACAACAAATACACTGGGTTTAGGATTTATCCACATATTGTATACAATACTGCAGCTATTTTATACACAAATGCTGAATATGCAATATTTATCCCATAATTGAATATTCTCCTCTCGTCGTACTAATTATCGCTAATAGCGTACATGTTTTGTATTCAGAGTTATTGCAGTTTATAATTTATTCTAAGTAATTAATACTCTGATAAAACATTTACGAACGCTGCTCTGCATAGAAAGAGCGTAATGTTTGAATAAATACAGTTATGTAAACAAAAGCGAAATATTATGTTTATCAAATAAGAATTCCAGCAAGCGCATTTTTGCTACCAGCAAATAAAATTATGAGACGAATGAGAGCAAAACGCAAGTTGATTCTAATATATGTACGTATTCGCGAGGATCGCAATCCTGCCGTTTAAAAATGCTAGCATGCTCCCCCAAGCTTGAAATTACATTCAAAAGGAAAGCAATACATTTTTTATTCTATCAAATAGGTTTTGTTTGAACTATGGAAGTTTTGATGAAAAAATTGTGCTATGAGGTAACGTACCTTGTTTTACTAGTACTCTAATAAAAATACAGTTTACTTATAAAATACGATTTGTGTTTTTGACGGTTTTAGTTGGTTGACAAAATTGCTTCATTTCAACATGATCGATTTGAAACGTAAACATAAGAAAAGTGGTTTAAAATTTAAGTAGCAATCAGTTATCCATTAAATAATTGTCCCTACAATCGAACCAGAGTATTTAATGTAAATTATCTTAACTTGGGGTCCTGACCTCGGCCAGGACGCTCTACTTATGATTAAGGAAGGTTGGGTTCGAACCTCGCCCGGCAATCCCGATTTCACACGTGAGTGCTGCCCTTAATTTCATTTTAATTAAGAAAACGAATATATTATGAATTAGGTTTTGTTTTCATTGTAAAAGCCTTCAACAACATCAGTACCTTCGTAATGATAAACTATTCTATTGTTGTCTGTCGTTAATGTATTGTGTTCTGCACGACATTAAATTAATTTATGTTTGCGATCGATGATTTAGTAATCGACTCTTGACAATTGCAAGGAAGGGAACGAAGTCAACAACTTTTCCTGTAAAGACAGCAAATGTTTTCCGTACATATTTCTTAAATCCGGAATGTGGCTGATTAAACGACGGTAAAACACTGTTAAAACCAACATGGAACCCAACTTCTCGACTGGGATGCATCAAAACAAAATGAAGAAGATTTACAAAGTGTACTCGCCGAGTAACTCTTAGCAAACGGAAAATCAAAAGGCGTTCATTCCCTCTCCTTCCTAATTAATCCTCAGCAAGTTAAAAACTTTAAAGTCAACATTATCAAATTAACTATCGTTAAATGTACAACTGAATTAATAATTTAATGCGTGAAAGATAATTAGCGCAAATCAAACACAGCAACATCAATTATCGCAAAATGGCAAACAATCGTTTAATTACCCAGTGGCATGGAAACCGCTAAATTAAGCGACAACCGGGCCCATGTCGTAAATATGTTGCAGACAATAATTAACTTTACATGCACCCCGTAACAGTGGCTATGTTGTTACTGAATATTATAAAGGCTTCGGTTAACCTTTTGACCGTCACATTCGGAACACACGTAATATTAAAGTTATTGAGAAGCCTTAAATTCCGTGTAACCACACGGCATCCAGTAATTTTGTGTGTCACAAGCCCAAGTTAGGGGTGAAAGCCGGTGTTTTTCATGCAAGAGAAACTATTTGCTCATATCCGTATGGATTAATTAATTTAGAATGTTATTGAAATGGTACTAGCATATTGAAATTTGTTTGTTGTAAACAACATGTGAATGTTGTTAAAAAAACTTTAATTCTCTCTATGCGTATAAACCGTAAAGGCCAGTATTATTAGGTGTCTTATTACGTGTTGTATTTAAACGCATGAGTTAATAGATAAACAACAGAGATTCAAAAAATCAAAGGGTGTGATCATGACCTCACACACTTTTAATAATATTTCAGGTAGTACGTAGAATGTTGTCAGTCATATTAGTTTCATTCAATCAATGAAAAGAGACTCCCATAATTAATCAACAGCTACTTCTCAATCAAGTACTTAAACGTATTGATACACTCATTGACGTCATAATAGAAGATAGAAGTAAGAGTGCCTACTTAACCGAGGAGATAGAAGGAAACTGGTGATAAAGCGAACATTGTAACATGTATTATTATTTTAATTTCTTCCCAAAAGGGGGAGGTCTCGCATAGATAACAACAATACTGAACCGCGACCGCATATTCCTCTAAACAATAAGATCTGTAGACGTTAAAGCGACCCAACTCGCTATTGTTTAAGAAACTCGCTTTAACACGATGGGGCGACAATAGCAGGACATTTAAAATTTATACATTTCGACATTTTACTTAAAAATATTTCTAGCTTTCGTGGAAAATTTTGGGTGCTCAAAACTAATTCGACCTTTGCACGAGTACATGTTTTGATAATCCCTCGGGAACTAATTCAAAGTTGAAGATGTGGGAGATATTTAATACTCAGTCTGTAAGTTTTTGTTAATAGCCTCAATACAAGGCAATCTTGAGGCAAAACTTGGTATTACAACCAAACGAATAATTTTCGCAGAACAGACCAATTTACCATGTTCTCGAACTAACTAAACATTGCTTACCACATAAACCTCTAACTCAGGAGTCAGCGTCCAACTTGCACGAAAACTTTCTGCGTGTGAAATTATGAATGGAAATTAATTAAAGCTTGCATTAAAATAATATGTAGAAATTACAGCGACATGAAACCAATTAACCCTGGTCCCTTGGGAGTTTGTGCAAACAAAAATATTATCGGTCAAAATTTAATTTCAGTCGCTTTATATTTTGGAGAGCGTTTATTTTCAATTTAAGTTATTCTGTCAAGTAAGTATATGTAATTTTGGAATCACTCTTTAACGTTAACTTTAACTGTCATCTTTTTTGAGCCATTCATGATCTTTTACTTCATAAGAGTGGAACTACAAGGTGGAAAACGTCAATCAAATTGATACTTGACCCTAGCTTAATAGGTAAAGGCTTTATAAATAAATGGTGTCAATAATATTGAGTATATTGAAAGCCATGAGCAACAGCAAGTCATTCATAAACCTGTAAATTTATTGTCGTAAGAGAACAGGTGAAGTTTCCTTTTTACCTAAATGTAAATAAAGAAAATTTGCCTAATATAAAACAACTTTCCGTTCAAATGGAAGCCTCTTTCCCCTTTATCGTATTTTCCTGTTTCGCTCTATAATAAAGTTTATTTATGTTCATTTCATTATCTAGATATTCCGTAATAAAATCTTCATTCCCTAGTCAGGTGAAGGTATCGGAAAGATTGTAAGCATATTTAATTTTAAGGGAAAGAAGTGATTGGCAATTAAAAACGTTTTTTACAGCATATTTTAATGATATTGTAAAATACTTTTATTTTTATCAAACCTAGATACAAAAGTGCTGACCAGAAAAACGTAGTTTTGATACATAAAATATTTCTAGTGAATTTCTGGTGTAGAAAAAGAATGTTAAATTTAACTAAAAAATAATGGTAGAGGTGGACCACCGGTATCACTTACGGGTTTTAAAAATGAGTAGTAGCAGATTTTCAGACATATAAAATTAAATATAAATATAAAATTTCCTGGAAATTGGTAAAGCCGTTTCGTAGTTATAGTATGGTAATTAAAATTGATACACGAGAATTTTATAAATAAGATTAAGTTCCGTTTTATGTTGTCTATTTTATATTGACAATAATTTTAAATGATGTGTGATTGAATTTTCAGTTGTTAAACAATCTGAAAAATAACTATGAAAGAAAATTTTGACATCCTCACTTAAAACTACGTTCCTATAGGAACGAGGTCTATAAAACCGCAATAAAAAACCAAGAGCAAAAAAACTGCATCGAAATCAATAATCCAGTTTGACGATGTAATATTTCCGCCAGTTGAATTATCGAAACACCGTCTAGCAGTCTCGATTCTGAATCCCACTAGAGTTGACTTAATCATAAGAACGGCCGCGAAATCGCTTCGGTTCAAACGAGGCCCGGGGGAGCGACCGACTATCGGGCCCCTTTTGCTTCTTTTACCCCGAGACGATCTAACAAACTTGCCGGGATTACATCGGGCTCAGCCCACTGACTGCTGCATGAAAAACTTGAGCCGTTAAAGTGTTGTTGCATTTTTTGTTGAGTTTTAAACGTTAGCTTGATTTTAAAACTAGCTCACTTTAAAAACTACGCTTTCACGTTGAGCTTCAACTTTCCTTATGATTCATTTGCTCTATAAATAGAAGTTACCTGATCGCGAAGTGTATTTTTAAGCTTAAAATACTCTGATGTAGTGCGATTGTGAAAATTTTCATGAACCGACATTTAGAAAGGTGAACGTGGATTTTAAAGGGATAGGGTAATGCTTGTGCTTGTATATCTTTAGTAAAATGGATGATGCTCCTGCCAAAAAATTCGAGGGAATAGGGTCACACCAGTGTCAAGAGACTTAATTACAAAAAGAATATTTGGAATAAACTGCATCGACAAGAGACCTCTTAAATTCAACGATGAATAATTTACATTTATTAAAATAAATTGATCTGTCAAAAGCTGTTACAAATAAATGGATTATTATTTATTTAAATGAACGACGAAGTTGAATTTGCATAATGTGATAAAAAGAAAAAGGCTTTCTTTGTCATGTTTTTCATTTATTATCTTAATGTAAGGGTTGACCTCACATGCGGTGAAGAACAAAGGGATATCCATTTTGGAACTGCCTACTTTTTAATGGATTTCGGGAATTTTAAGCCTTTTGCATAAATTCGTAGCGACACACAGAATTAATTTAATGAAAAAAGTAACTTAAAAAGGAGAACTATATTTTTAACGTTTACCTGAACCGTATGATTTATCGGAGAATTAAAAAAATACCTTTTATTAATTGAATTACTTTACAGCTGGAACTTTTAAGCAGCTTTTTTTTTGTTTTTTGATAGGACTCTCACTCTAAGGAATTTAATTCTTTAATCTTGTAAATCACACAAACGCTAGTCCTACGCGGGGATCGAAGGAGCGACACATCGTGCAACGTGGGTTTGGCGTGGTGTCCTCACCCACTTGGCTATCCGTGCACTCAAAAGGCTACCTTACTCGAATAAACCTCGCATATCAATGGAGCGATAAAAACGTACTTTCAAAAGTTATGTTAATATAGAGATGTAATTGTGCTAAACTGGTCATTGTGTGTAGAAGTACTTTGCAAGAAGTACTGCCAAAGAGTACACGACTGAAAAATCGTTACATTTTTCTATTCTATTTAAATTTCACTTTTAAACGTGTAAACAATTTTCGCGTGTTTTGTTGTCTAACGTTTTCTTTTTTTTTTTTTTGTAAAATAAAAGTGTCAGGTTACAAAGGTATATTTTGATCATCTATATTCTTTTAATGTTAAGAAAAGATAGTTTGTTCAAAGAATCGGTGACCAGACTTCTGCTAATCTTCTATTAATCTTAAACTCTTAGTAAAACTCTTCTAATTTGAAGTTGATAAGAAGTTAATGCTAGTATTTATAAAGACTAAAAACTAAATAAGTAAACCTATTTCTCATTAACTCTTTCATACTAAAACACACTCAACAAACAGATGAAAATCAGGAATCAGAGCACAGCTTATAAAAGAACCCGACGCAGCAAGGAAAATGAAAAATGGAAGCCTACGAAAGTATTCTGTACAGGTTTTAAATATGCAGACGTTCTTCCATCGTTTACTTTTCCAGTTTCAATATGAACTTTCACCAATCTTATTTAAATTTTCCCCAAGAAAATTATTGTTGCGTCAGGTACTAATATCAAATAACGTAATTTAGTTTATAGATGTCAGTCGTCATTAGTATCTCGTTACATACGACACTAAACAAATAGGTGTACACTTAATAATGATTAAAGGTGCACATAAAAGCTTATGTACATTTAAGAATGCCATTCAATTGTAGACCTTATTTCGAGAGTGAGAGGATAATCATTACGTTGGAGGCTTTCTTAAAATTTGATACGGTAAATAGGAGCCCCAGGACGCGGGGTATTAGAGCTGGCTTATGGCACTGTATTAATTTTGAACCGTAGTAACTTAGGTGGTGACAGAACTAAGATACCAACACATAATTCACTTTGTAACGCAAATGAAACTAACGCTTAATTTACTGTTATAATTTAGTGAATTCCTTTACAGTCCAAAGCGCAGTGAGGAACCTCCTCGTGGTGAGACCGGCGCGTGTTATGTGTACAATTAATATTATATTACTGTTGCGGATTATACTAATGTAGATTATAGTTTTTTTTTTTTATAAAAATATAATTCATTATTAGAAATGCAGCGTTAGTATGCTTATCAGATCATATGTATAGAAAAACAATAACAGGAAAAAAACGGAATTTTTAATGAAGTATTTCACTTTTTGATTACATAGTAATGACCGAAAATCAAAGCTACACACCCATCTTTATATAGACCATAAATCATGATAGCACCAGCTCGGTATCTAAAGAAGTTGGCCTATTTTTATTTTTCTACATATGAACAAGCAACAGCACGTGAAATTGGCAACAAAAAAGAAAAGGGAAAATCACACGGAGCGTAGCATCACGGGCCGACTCGGTTCGCGAACTACATTACAGTTTACATAAAAACATCGCGTTCAACGACAACGGGGCATCAACTTTCCCAGCGAAGACATAAGCGAAATTGAATTACACATATTGAAAAAGAAATGTGTAGCTTCTTGGTAGGCGTGGTTTTGTTCGAAGACTCCTCCTACCCAGTGATCCGCGCATGAATCGCGACGGCATCGCTCTCAAGTCGGGCGCGCGATCGTATGTCGCACAAACTAAGTCAGTGCGAACCCAGCCGCGCGCCGGGCCTGTGTCGCGCCAGCGCACAACTTGCCACTTCACACGACGAGCTTACTTCACGTTTGTGTTTTGTCGCGCGAATCATTATACACAAAACTTTCGTGTTAAGCTTTCGCAAAATTTAATATAACTTTACCGAATCAACAAGAGAAGTGAAACGGAGGAAAGTAATGACCGAAAACAAATATTTTGTTCATTAAACCGACGAGGTTTAAGTGGGATTCATGTTCAGTGACTGTGGCGAGGATGACAACCGCACAATTATTTATTACAGATATGTTTCATGAGCTATGACCTGTTCCAGATAATATAGCGTTTGTAAATTGAACCCGGATAGGTGAGTGACACTGCTAGACTTTATAAACTTATTAGTTATTAAATAACTAGCTTAAACAATAGCTCTATTGGCACAAAAAAGGTTTAAATTTAAATTAATCAAGTTTAGAAACTATTAAATATACATTATACAGTACTCATAGTGAACAAATTAAGGGCCAGGAATATTTAAAATAATTTTAAAGGTCAATAAATTATTCGTGTTTTAAGGTTTAGACCACCGAAATAAAGTTTAACATAAAGAAGTAGGTAAATCAAGTATTTCAAACTCATTAATAATGTCTGGATGTTTGTTCTTTAATTTGAAACAGTGGAGAAAGTTGAAACATGACCTTTCTTACAATATAATTACGTTTCAAACATGATTATTCTGATAACAGGACAAAAATAAGTTATTAGGTTGAAATACCAAAGGGATTTGGGGGAAAAAAGAGGAAAATAAGTATTATTATAAGATCTAAAGGATATTAAACACAGCCTGTGGCAAACAAAAAATGTTGTTGAATACTGCCCGTGACGTAGGCATCCACTTAGGGATTTTTCCAAATCGACCCTTAAGCGAGGTAAAAGGGATAAAGTACGTTTTCACGGGCAACGCCGCGGGCCAAGCGGCTAACAATAAATAAAGTTGCCAATTGCTCTCCTCAATGATACTCGAATTTTGTTACAAAAAGGGTCGAATTAAAGATTTATTCACATAATTGACCAATAGGACGACAATTTAAGGGAAAAAATGTTTTTCCATGTTCTGAAACACATAGAATTAGGGTATTTATAAAAATGATAATATTTTTATGAGTATATGAATCAGAAAACTAGATATACAATAGTCAATTTCAAAATTATTATTATTAAACTTTTACGTCATTCTGTAATTCATATTTATGCAATAGAAAATACGTCCTAAATTAAATTGTCACGTAAATTTTCCAAAACTCTTCAGAATATTTTTTCGAATTTATGTAATATTTGGCTTTTCCTTAAAATTAGGGTGCTCGGACGCGGCCGTTTGCATTTAAAAAAAAAATTATTTCGAGCGTAAGCTATTGTGTTTAGATTACAAGACACTATTATAAACATAAATAAATATATAGTTATGAATATTGCTTTCTTCTTTACTATTTATTTATTTTATATAATATCTCCGTTTGTGAACTCTCTGAAAATAAAATAGAAAGTCGTTAAATAAAACCTCAAAATGCTGGTTGAATGCGATTGTTATCAGTATATGCTTCACTTTAAAAAACAGTCAAAGACTTATTAAGAAGAGTTCGTAGAATTGTAATTAATTACTGAATTATTTTAGGCTCAATATTATTGTATTGAACCTCTTTTCATGACTTCTTGGAAGGGGAATAAAAACAAAAGTAAACGTAGGAGTTTAAGTGAGGATGTTTTATTTCGTAAAAAGAATAGATTTATTTTATGAATCGAAAATCGGGATCTTGATTCATCGGACCGCGTTAAATTTTTTATATCTGCGTGTTATCGCGTTGTCGTTTAAATACCTATACAGAGCTAAACACATATGTTTTTTTTAAGTTACATAAATAGATGGTATTTTGCCGAATTGTAAATTTACTCTTTGGCCTCCAAATAGCTCTACTTTTTATACCAAACTCAGTGGAGTCTTATAACCACATATCATCTTTGAAAACACCCTGTATAGAGAGTCAATAGATTTTTTTCATAAGTTGTTCATTAAGTTAAAAGCTTCTCGAAAGCTTAACAAGGAGCTTCGTCAGTTTTACAAAATGCGGACCAACATAATTTAATATTCTATTCATTTTCTGTATGAGTTCCTGTGTACGAATTTTTAGTAGATGTAGATAAAAAATGTATATCTTTAACTTACATTCTGAGGGGCTGCTGAAGAAACTGTATAATTGAAGAGTCTTTTAGGTTAAGGTGCTCCTGCCGCGGTTAGGATATCGATGGGTGATCAGTGCACTGAGCCTTTCTTCCCGTAATCAATAATTTTCAGCGAAAACGTTTGAAAATCGAGATTTTTGAAGATAGGTATCCCAATAAACGGAATTGATTAAAAGTTTCAAATCAGTTCAAATAAACTATTACAATAAAATGCCAATTTTCATACTTTACCCTGTACATTACGAGTATATCCGATAGAAAACGAAACTCTATTAGCATAAAAAAATATTCATAAAAGACTTCATAAACGTAAGGTAATTATTAAATACGCTTATCACAATAAAATGGTTAATACAAATAATTTATAAATCCTTACGGGTTATTATAATGTTATAATCACGTAGCATAATTTGCGAAAGCCCATTTCTCTTACATGTTTGAAACGAAGCCAAGTTAAATTATATGATCGTATCTGTGATTATGAGCAATATTAAAACAGGTTATCTTAATATGACACTAATGTGTGATATTAAAAGTCGTATTTATTTAAATATGTATTAAATTTTAGATTTTTAAATTTTAAGTTTTATTAAAATATTACTGGTTTGTTTAAGAATAAGTGTCATAGCCATAATGTTAGCCATAATGTTCTTAAAATTAAGAACCGTTTTCTTAACGATCAAGTTGGAATGATTTTTCTTATACAATTGCATCACACAGCCTTTTCAGCAATCTAAAACAAGAATATGATAGCTAAACAAATAAAAACGTCTGACCCGGTTTTAAAGAGGCATTTCAAAAACAAATTGAAAAAAATCCTTTCAAATAAAAAGGAACTGCATTCAAATTGGTTCAACTATTAAGATGCAACGGTGCGAAAGGCAGACACAAATATACACATAATCATCAAAATTGAAACATACGTTCAAAATTCAATAAGTACGTATTTCTACTGACTAAAACCTAAACCATGTTTCTATTGTATCCAAGTACACACTTGATCTGATTAAAGTTCTTTAGTTATTCCCCGCTAAAAGCGCAGTTAATAAAGCATAACTTCCCTCTAACTTTGAGAAACGGAGTGAAAAAAGTGTTCAAAGTGTAACAAATTTGTTTAATACAGAGTTTAAAGCTACTTGCGGAGTACTATACTAGTTAATTCTCTCGTATACGCTTTAGTAGATGATAAACACAAATAGTGTAAACTTACATAGAGTGTATGTAATTTATTTTGATTGAAACCCAAAAAGATGTGTTGTTTTAAAAACTGGACTCTCTAATGTGACAAAAAAGGTTACAATATTTTGCTATAAATTTGTGAAGGCGACTTAACATTGTTTTTAATCCTGTACTCTGAACTCTTTAGCCAGGCTGTTACCGTTGTAGAAGCGAGATAGCGCTATTCATTGCTCGTAGTGTCGTCTCACTTCCACAAAGGAATAATACTCGTATTAGAAGCTCCATAGTAAGTCTGTCATATCTGAGCAGAAATAATAGACTATCGAGCATAACTCGTACGTGCGTAAAGTAACAGTAGTGCAATGCCACATATTTTGTGATGACCTAACTTCAAGTACAACTCACAAAATTTACTTCGCTCATTCACATTCCCTGCAATTTTAAGTAAGATAGATCACCAAAACGCATGCAAATAGTAACAGCACAATCTCCTAACGTAAGGGTATATTTAACACGCCGCGATGCCTAGATTACGAATTGCAAAAGATAATTAAGATATCAAATTGTACGTCTTTTTGCAATTGCTAATTTTATTGGCCTGATAAAGCAGGCTTTATAAATACTTACTTTGATAGCATCTCAAGGACTTACCTTTTACAAGCTAAAAAGCAATTATTTCCCAAAACAGTCACTTTGACACATAATTACTTTTAATTCCAATCTAACCAACAGATTTCATTAAAAATAAATCAGGTAAGCTCCCAGTAGCCGGATGCAATTAAAATCAATTACAACTCAAAGGGTGATTTTTATTAGAACGGCTCTTATCTAAATAGTGTGAGAAGTACGCTTAAGTGGATTTGTAGACACGGAGGCAACGTTTCCGTAGCCGTGAGTAATTTAAAGACGGCCACGGTTGATATCTGTGGGCGCATCCATTACGCTCCAACAACGGGGTAGAAGTGTACCATAAATTATAAGGAGGAATACTTATTCGCTGATTTATATTGAGCTGTAAATTTTCTATCCTATACAGTATTTAGACACGTTTACTGCCAACGGTCTTTATAATAGCTGAGGCAGAGCGTATGTGGACGCGAGCCTCAATTACCGCGCCTGTTTGTGGCTTTAGTTGTTCCGTTGTGGACTTAGATATGTTACGTTGCGACCACAGAGTTTGTAGATTTTTGGAAGGATAGACGGTCTATTAGATTTTACGCAAATAAAACTGTGATTTAAATCATCGTATTGTTTTATAAAATGTGTTACATTTATATAGAAAAAGAGGCCTTTGTGTGGCTCGACCCAATATTTTACTTAAAGCGAAAATAAATCTGCGCACCCCGGTTCATGTCTGATTATTCAATAGTCTATAGCTTGACCTCTTTAGAAGGGATTTTCTAGCTTATTTTCTACTCGATTCAAATACTATAAATATCATAGGTGTCAGCGGATAGCCTTCAAACAAAAGCCTATATGATTTACCAACTACAAAGGCTATATCACAAAACGATGTACACATCAGGATCTATTTCCACGAGATTGATAGGCTACACATATATCAGTCGCGTTGTCCGTTTCGCTTGCAGAGTGCAGTCAAAAACTAAATAACTCTCTGTAAAGAGTCGACAGTTAAAATAAATACTAGGAAAGGCAGAGTAAACAAAATAAAAGACTGCGACTTGGTTTTAAGCCAACTTGAAAACACATATTCACCAAATTTCTTTGTTTAATAAATATTCATGAGTGATTGTTTAAGTACCGTCTAAAGGCGGTCTTTTTCGTTATTTGACAGATAATACAAAAATATCTTATTTGGCAATTGTATAAGTTTTATAGAAATTGTGACAAAATACTTTGATATAACGGTGCATAATTTAGCTATCTTTTTATCGTCAAAAAAATGAACTCAAGTTTATTATAACAATGTCTTATAACGTAATACGAGACCCCACATTTTTCTGAGAAACCCGGTCGTTACAAGTAAACTTTATCGTATGCCCTACATATTTTAATAACCAACATATATATATTCATCATATATATACTGAAACCGGCTTATATAATACGTACTCCAAAACGATTAACAATTCAAAAACATTTACCAAATGTTATGTTGAAAAGTAAATTAATGTTTAACTTAATACAATACTGTTTGAAACCGAAACATTTTTCACGTGTTAAACGTGCGCTAATAAAAATTAAAGGTTCCTCCGAGACGTTTATTGCCAACTATTTCGCCTTTTGCAGTAAAAGGGCCATGTTTGCTTTGGGTTGCTACCTGCGGTATTCAATACAGTCTTGTGGTTTGCGAACAAAACGCTGTGATGTTGTGTGAAAAATACACAACGAATATTTTGAAGGTATATATTTTATAAGTTTGCCTTTGCACTACTTCACTTTTAGTTTATTCAGAATATAAACTAAGAAGTATAATATAGCAAAACCTACGAAGAAAACTAGAAAATACGTACAAAAAATATCGAGACACACCATTTCGTAGTCAATTTTAAGAATATTGTATCTTGGTGTAGGTGACATTTTAAACATTCTAAGTAATATTTTGTACAAGTTTCTATTCATAACTCATTTCATTGACACTGAAATTCTAAGCCTTTAGATTAAAAAAAGCTAAATGTAAAAAAAAACTAATGAAAAATAATTATAGAATAATTCAAAACAAGTTATTGTTACTGGCCGCAATAATATTCCAACTGGTCCAAAAGATAAAATTGTTCAGTTGATAAGGACTGGCCATTTTACAACTAAACTTGCAACTTGTTACATCCCTAGAGGTGTGAAATGAAATATTACCTCTTTTTGTGAAATAGTCCGTTCTCAAAGGATTCATAATTTTGTCAACGTAAAAGTTTAAATCTGTGAATGAATTAAATTTTCTTTGAACGGGATATTAGTTTTTGTTACGCTCTTAATTAAATTATACTTACTGCAAATCAAATTGAAGGTGTAAAAAAAGACATATCCAATAATATATCGCTTATACCGGCAATATGATAATACGTCGATAAATCAATAAATTCATATTAATAATTCAAACTATTTTGTATAAAATTGCGATTCGTTAACATTTTTGACGGACAGACGGATAGCCTTTCAATGATCGAGCGATAAGAGTGAAAACAATAGGCCTCATTGTTAATGACTCCATCATATTACACAAAATTAAAATAAAGGGACAATAGAATAAAATCCATGAAGTTAATAAAAGTATTGATACTCAATATAAATGCTTTACAGTAAAATGAGAGAATTAATCCGATATTTCATCTCACAAATCCGCATGCCAGTTACCTATGAAAATAATTTGTACCGTTGTTCGGATTCCTGGTTTCTGTTTAAGTAGGTAAAGTATTTTAATATGATTATTTTATTCTCCTTTAGTATATTTTACAGACTTTGTAATAGATTTCTTGGCGTTTTAGTATCGTCTGCTAGCTATTTCTTTGAATAACAAAAAAAAAGGGATCAAATGCGCATAAAAACATTCAAAAGTCTGTTCACTCAGTGGACATTTCAGACTTTACAAAACAACATAAAAATGCAGTTGAATTGAGAACCCCTTTTTGAAGTCGGTTCAAAATTGCTAAATAATAACGTTTAAAAACTTGCAACTGTACAAAGCCGACATCTCTCTAGTAGTCAATATTTTGGTATCAAAAAGGTAATATTTTCCAAGCACTTTGAGGAACAGAGCTTGATGATGCATAATAAATTTAATACAACCTTCTCTACTGCGAATTGACCTGAAAGAGTTTAATACATAGTTTTCCTCGGGAAATGCCATATTACTACTACATTCTCTTTGAAAAGTAACGCAACGTGTATTTAACATAATTTAAAGCATATTTCTTAGTTTTAACTTTTTATTTTTATTTATTTACAACAGGCTGTAAAATCGTTTGTGGTTGTTCAGTAAAAGACAGACCAGTGTTTGAGATGTCTTTGAATTTAGAACATAAATAGAAAAAAAAACTTTTATTGCGTTTTTTGGCACGCATTTTTGAATGATTACAAATCATTCAAAATTGCGTTTTACTCCAATATCACAAATAACCCAAAATTTGTAGCACCAAACTTACCATTGTAATTAGATTGCAAAAAAATAATTAGTTCCAGGATTCGTATTTGCCACATACATCTTAATTTCAAGTGTGTAAAAGACAGCCTTACATTCAACCTTTTTTGAAATATATGAACACCTTTATAAAAAAAAAATCCACTTATATTTTAAACTTGAAATAATGTTGTTCCTCCGTAGATAAATTTGCGGCTCTCGGTCACTGTCCGTTGGAAATCAATATCCGCCCGATATGTGCCTATCATTTTGACATCTAGAATTTCGTACGCAGCTTATGGTAACGAATAAGTCAAGGGCGGAGTGTTAGCGGGTAGCGATATGTTAAGACAAAGGTATTTTTAGTTAATCTCCATTGGTAATAAATTGAAAAGTATTTTTTATTATTAATGAGATGGTACTTAAGCGAAACAGTGTCATTAATTGTGTTAGAGCACGGCTTTGATTTTATGTAGGTTTAATATTCTTTTTATAGGGTTCTATTTGTATTTTTAAACAACGTAGGATTTTTCAGTAAGTTGCGAGGATTAGAGTAAAAATAAAGTAAGCGTTCTAACAAATATTGAGTTCTTTAAGGCAGCATATCTTGTTAGTCACGTCCATTATAAAAAAAGCAGATCTATCAACGTCCAGTTAAAATCTCTTACCGTTAATTAATAATCACACTTATTTACCTCTTACACTAATTAAAAAAAATGCCACGGAAACAAACATATCACGACAGTCATTCTCATTAAAAAGTAGAAAAGTTTTTCAAATTGTTTAAGTTAATATTGTTAAAGCGCTGACAGGGATTAAAGAGAGATGAATAAGTGCAACTATTGGTCAACGGCAAGACTATTTTATTTTAATTGGACATATACTGTTCTGCTTTTTTAAAAATTACACTTATCCCTTTAATCCTCAGGTATCCAAATCAACCAAAAACAAACACATCACATTAAAATTGAAAGCCAATACGTCCCGCTAACATACGGCGGTGCCTTATCGCCGATATTCGTAGCGTGTTGTATGACGGGCCAGTTTTTGTGTGACACGTTACACCCGCTATTCATTAGGCCCACGCTGCTGTCCATGTCCGCATTAATTACAGGACGCCTCTGACGAATGACACGCAAATACGCCAAATAAGGCAATAACAAGAGCTGAATAGAGCGTTGCATTGACAAATCTTGCTTTGGATATTGTGGCATATTAATATGAATATGTTTTTGTAATGAGTTAGTATTTGTAAAAGATGGGGTGAGGTTTAAATTATACAATGTACTAGTTCGCATCGCATTGCCATCGCCTCGTAGAACTGGGTAAAAGGGTGAAGAGTTAGATGGGGTTACTCCTTGGTCCAGCACACTTTTCTGTCTTTTCTAAGGCTGGAGAATAGGTTGACCTTTGGATCATCAAATTATGAACGCTATGTCTCGATTTCGGATCAATGCAAAAACGTCCCTTGAATCCACTGAAAGTGGCCCTGAACAAATGGTGTCTGAAAATTAATTAATTAAAAAAATTTCTGTTGTAAAAAAGATCTCAACATGCATAGTTTTCTCGACATTTCGAGTACATATCTAAAAACACTATTCTGTATAAACAATACTAGTCGGTGTCAAAATCTACACAAATGCTTCTAATGATTGATACCTTAACTATTAAGACCTATTAGACCTTCACACAAGTAAACGCTTTGACTTTTCAATCTGCCAACTTGTCATCGTTATTAAAAATACTTTATAAACGAAAATTTAATTGCCAACCAAATTTAAATCGACGTGTAATATGAATGTTCAACCGGTATGGTAAAATAATCCGCATATTTCGACGCAGTTTCTTTCCTGCGCTACATCGCAGGCAATTACGATAATTATTGAACTTTCCATACAATGGATTCTGCCCATGAGGCTTAAAGTAAAAAGCGCTATTAACAATTTTAATGGCTTCGAATGTGCATCTGAATTTCTCAGTAAATGACGTGCTGAAGTTAGTTTTACGTCATGTAGGAGTCGTTGACAATACTGAAAAATTGGTGACTTTCAAGCGCACTCTCTATTTCTTTATAGCCCAATGAAAAGGCTATCTGACGCAACTGAAATAAATCAGGCTAATGATACACATTTTTACGTGCGTTCTAAAAAACCAAAGCTATATTTGTTACCACAAAAAACATTCTTGTCATTGCGTGTCTTTAAATCACAAACTTTAAAATTCGTTTAGTACGATTCTGACTCACTATACTGAGATATCCGTACGAATAGACTAAAACGGACTGATGGACAGACATCAGTGCCGCAGTAATTGGTTTCCAGTTTTACCCTCAGATACGGAAACCTAAACGCAAAACTCCTATTCAACGAACACCACGGCACTCATCCCCCAACTCCAGAATTTTGGATACACACATACACATAATAAATGTCAAAGTGATATTTGCTAAAAGTACATACATAAATAACTAAACACGAGTAATCATCGCATTCTGTCGAGTCAGTCGCGGGTGACGTCCACTGATCAGTCCAGTTTATAATTGCCACCATTACAAATGAGGCCGGTCTGCCAATTCTACGAAAGCAGAAATGTGTTTTCAGTAGCGCGGCCATTCATTTGAGTATATTGTGTCAACTCTCGAATTGATGATTTAAATGAAAATTGCAATCGGTTTGATTTCCTGGCGTTAATGTTGCTAAGTACGGCACTGATTAATGTTTGATGATATAAGACTGATTGTGAGTGAAATTTCTGGATAGTGCGATGGAAACTAACAAATGTGAATTGGAATCACGATACTGAGGCTCCCGTACAAAAGGGCTAAAAAATAAAAAAATGCAAAATCAATCGTCTTATCTTTCAGCATTGGAATGCTTTCAACATCTTAGTTTATAATGAAAGAACCAAGAGTTTATGAACAAGAAGTCTTCACTTCACATATTTACTTCTTGTCATCATAACACTCACAATTTTGCAAAGAAACATGCATTTACCAACTTTCGAGAAAATATTTCAGAATAATTGACTAAAAAAATATGATATCTTCCTTGTGTTTTAAACATTTTTATTGCGTTCTTTGTTCGCAAAAACTAATCAAGTGAAACAATCTTAAAGTTCGCTACTTAGAAACAATTTGAACCACTTGCGAATTGAAATAATTCACTGTGCCCCAGCGCGTAACTTTGCAGCTTAACCCACAAAATAATGTAGTAGCACGTAATGGAACACAAAACACACTTGTTTTCACGTAATCTGGAGACAGATGTACGTCCCATACGAAAGTACGGATAGCAACAGCATCTTAAAAACGCAATAAAATTTACAAAACACGAAACTCTAATATCATCTCGTATCTGATTGCTGTAACTGCAAAATAATTAATTTGTAACACACTCTTCAAGTAATTTATAAAAACAAACTTGTTGTACATTATACTGTTAAGATTTTTTATAAACCTTAGTCTATTCAAAGACTTTTATTGCATACCGTACTTAGTTTATCTAGTGTATTTGCGGTGAAATATATCACATACGGACTATCTCGTATAGAAGCTTGAATGGAATGTGTTATGGCTATAAATCACAAAACAAAGGTCGCGATCGTGTCCGTCTGTTTTACTCAGCTTCGTTGTGGTTCATGTGTCTCAAATAAAAGTTATGAGTATTGATTCCAGGATTAATATCGATTTGGTTGTGTTTTTAAATAGTCACGTTGTTAGTCGCGTCACAATGCTTCAATAAAACTTTTTATCAAGCCAGAAAAGTGCATTGTTTTTAGAGAGAATGGCGTCTGTATGTCGTAATGCTGAAGGCACCATCGTCTAATGTTGTATCAGCAGTTTTAAAATCACGACTGTGCGCTACACGCGGTGTAGCGTGGTATCTCTAGGTAGAGTTATAATAACTTATTTAATGAAGGTCTACTCACTTGTATGTAACGGGTACTTACATACAAGTGAGTAGACTTCGGACCCAACCGGAGTCCTTGATAATGTCCAGATGCTTTGGTGTCGCAAGTAGAACTGAGATTGACGGCTCCATTGCCCACCATAACAGGGTTGGACGATCTTTATGTTGCACTGAAACGGATTCATCTACAACAAAAAGACACGCTTAACATTCACTTTACAACGAAACATTCTAAATCCTTATCAAGCAAAACGCAAGAAGTAAATTATGTGAACATTCACAACTCAGTGTCGTTCAACAGAAGGGCGTTAAGGAAACGCATAACGTTCGCCGGCATTAATTACAACTTCCGATGGCGATCGCAACGTTATCGCGGCTCAAACGCGCTTGCGTTCAGTTCCGGCGATTTGTCATTGCCAAGCTGTTATCGTATGGGTTATTGCTATGGTTTTTAAGTATGTATTTTATATATTTTTGGTTTATTTACAAAGTAAAAAAACGCTTTCGTAATTAGATAGTTGTATTATCAAATTATTTTAAGCGTTATTCGAAAGTGATCAAAGATTCAAACAATTCTCGTATCTTAATGTACGGGATGAGGAATCTTTTTTGTCATTTCGCCTAAATCCGTTCAGTGTTTTTGCGTAATACATTAACAAACATCGATACATACAAACTTTCACGTCTATATTAAAGTAGGGTTCGAAAGACCGCTGCATCTGATGCTAAAATACTGAAGCATGCCTACCATTTCAATTGAACGTACCACATCGTAACAGACACAATTCCCAGGTCTCCAAACACTAATATAGAGACTATAAGGTCAAGGCTCGCAGAACCTAGTTGCTATTTACACTAGGAAACCGACAAACTCCACGGTTGTTGTCAAACATACCCAAATTACGCACGTGAGTAAACCTCGAACATCGACAGACGTGATACACCGATGTTTGGGAAGATAGTGTTAGTAACAGTATTTGGCAGGTCACAGTTAATCGATAAGATGTTATCGGTGTCCAACCGATGTTACACACGAGAAACGATCTTTGACATGTGACTAGTACCACAGCTAGTAGTTATATGTAACTTTGACAGCTGCCGCAAACGTTTGACTGATTAAAACTTGCTTGAAACGGTGTAACTGAGTTCGGTTTTATTTGTAAAAGATTAGTTTTGTGGTACTTTAATTATTTTATATAATTCGGACTTATGACACTGAAGGACTCAAAGAAATAAATTTTGTAGGTTCTCTATTTTATTTGTTACCCACCAACAAAAGAAATGATTAAACAAGGAAACCTCGATCATTATTATCACTATTATTTGTTGTATTGAGAGCAGATATACATCGTCATCTCGGTTCATGAGATATTCTGATAACGGACGGACAGACAGAGAGGCCTCAGTAATAGGCTTCTATATTGTACCATTTTTGTACTGAAAACTAAAAAATAAACCGACTTAGAAAAAACAGCACTTAAAGCGAAAAATTAACTGGGTTGAAAATCATAGAGTAATCTTGAACTTTAAAAAAAACACGGTTCTTCTACTACGACAGCACATACTTAAAAATACCATCTGATTTGAAAAACGATTTATATTTGAAGTCGCTTAGCAAAAGATAATTTTATGTATTAGCTACATACTTATTACAAGAGGCCTGCATTGAGAATGTGCCAAATCATAAACATGCACCGGGCATGAGGAAAACCGCACTTTCCAAACCAGCTTATAAAAATATTCCATTAGCTAAATGTGTGACGTAATGCACATTCTATTACATAACAGAATCAGGGGCCAAAAGACACCACCGTATCCATTTTTGTGATTATATTATGTGGTGTGCGGTCGTATAGAGTCACTGGAAGAGCCAATTTTGTTTCTTAGAAATAAGATGTATAAAACCGGTCAACAGGTGAGTCAGACTCGCAAACTGAAGGTGCTGTACTAACAATATAAATAAATATTTACTTCGGGCAAAAATGGTCATCTATCAAATTCCTGACCAAATCGAGGCATTGCCACGATTTTTAAATTTGAAAATGAAAAAAACAACAGAAAAGTCTTTAATGTCTAGCTATCACGGTTGATACAATACAGTCTGGTGCTACAATACTTTGAATTTTAAAACGTACAGGTGAAATTAATCAATAAGAACATTTTATAATCAACTTTCAGTCAATTATAATCATAGAAGACAATTTTTCCAATAACTCATCCTGACAGTCACTTAGTAATAACAATTAATTACTAAACTGCACACGTAGGCACACGTATTCAACCTAATGTAGTTATAACAATCATTCATCATCTTCTAGGCAAATGAATACATCAATAAGCTTTGAACATTTTTGATGGCATAAACGTTGTAATGGCTCTTCCAGTGCTATAGGTCCGTGTCTGGCAGGCACGCGGGCTGTGTTTATGCTGCCTCCAGCGAATCTTTGATATCAAATTCTTTTAGAACCTACCGCACGTAGCTGCCCCCACATTCACTCATATTTTAGATAACGTTCGACTGTTTCTGGTGCTCTACCGAATGTGAATAAAAATACGAATATTTTACCGAACCCCGGACTCGTGCATAGATACCGGAATTTATTGTTAGGTTAGGTTATATTTTTATTTCGCTTTTGATGAATAAAATACTGCGTTGATAGAATAGTGTTCACAGATCGCTGGGAGCCAATGAGCAAATATTTTCTAAAAACTTTTTATTGATACTATTTAATTTAATTTTGCTGAATATAATGGGGTTTTGTTGGAAATATTTATATATTCCTGATACCAATTATAATAATAATTGGTGTAGTCGTTGAAATAAGAATCGGAATATATTTGTGAATAATTTGTAACAGCTGAAAATAACATCATTTATTTTTGTTTTTATCGTTGGTATCAAAACATTTTTATTTGGATGCTATACGGAAGAGAGGGACATTTGTACCTTATCCTGTGAATGAATTAGGTTCGAGTTGAAATGAAAAATCAAAAACATACCGACGTTCTAATGAAATTTGGTTACTGTTCGCATTACCTACATGGGGTTTGTCACAGTAAATATAAAGATATATATACTGTGGTTTTGTCCTGTAATAATAGTTGTATATAGTCAATAAATACACTGCTACTGAGATTTAAACATGATGGTCTTGAATAATAAGTTTATTAGTTCACCCTTAGTGGCTGACTCCTTCACTCATTCAAATAATTAATCCTTTCAAAATGTTACTAATTGAATAACTATATACTTTCTAACATATTCAATTTATTTTATACTTATCTTAATATTTCCATTAAAACTTTCTGTCTTTTTCAGATACGTCAAACACAATACAGTACAGATGTCATAGAATGCTAGTGAATAAAATGACTCGTCGAAAGTGCGTGTCGCGGTGGTTGGGTAGATGGCAGCACCGGACGGTGACGCGCTGAGGCAGCATGGCGACGCACGCGCAGGGCGGTCCGCTCGCGCGCCTCCTCGTTTTAGCAGTCTTACATGTCAATTTTATAGGTAAGTTCGTATGTAGAATATAATAAATCATCTTTTTTGTAAATCAGAGCTTTTCTACTCTAAAAGAACTTATTATTGTTGTTGTGAAAAAAGGACGCTCTAGACAAGGTAGTGAACTACTATGCTGTCATATCTACAATAATACCTGGCGGTAGGCCCTCAGTCATAGCACATATCGTACTTAAGTGATACTTAGCATTAACAACGTATTAATATACCGCGGAATTTTCATGATAGAAAAAAGCATTTTTTTTTTCTAAAGCTTTGATTCGTAACTGGTTGAAATAGACCATTAGAGAAAGATTTCATTACGGTATATCTACTGTTTCTACTTACTATCTTAACTCATAAGATACATATAACAAATAATTACCTATAGCTTCGATTAAATATGTCAAATCACTATTCTACTTATAATAAATTCTAAACACTTACAAAAACGTGTCCACAGTCCAAATAGTTCCGCACTGTGTGGTCCATTATACAGAAATGAAGTCACCGAAATGTTCTTTTAAAATGTGTTTAAAATACACAACAGCACTTTGTAGTGACAGATTGTACGTACATCGCCCAAGGGGAGCAAACCACGTTGTTTTGCTTTGTTTACTTCTAAAATAGCATTACCTAAGTCGTAAACAACTGTCATACAGTACTTTTTTTACTTTGTTTTATTTTAAAATGTCAAAACCTACTTTTTTATAATGGTCGTGTTAATGTCACAACTAGAACTGCTTCATTTTTTGTGTCAAGTGCCATATTAAATACTAAATGAAAAAAATAATAAAACTGTTTATAAACGTCGCCGCGTGGTCGAAATACAAAAATAATATAAGATTTTTATTAATGTTTGTTAAAATAAAATACAGAGTAGAAATATTTATTTCATCGTCAGTCTTTTGTCGTTGTAATAAAACGACAATGCATTTATTTAAATATGGAATATTTGAACACTTATTTAACTTTAAAATGATTCAAAAGGAGTATTTATTACCTTCTGTTGGCCACCTTGATAAAAATGATTATTCATTTTATAAAAAGAAAATTCCTATTTTAAAATTTACCAACTTATTACTTGTAATTTATACCTTTTAAATAACAGTGCACGGCGAATTTTGTTTCATAAAATATAAAACCTATGGAACTCAGTAAGCAAATATGTAAGCGGCCAGCATTTTAATTATTAAACCTCTATGTTAGTATTAAAATTGTATACTATGAAGGTCGTAAAAATCTATAGGGAGTAGGTAGAGGTAGCTCTTTTTATAGTACATATTTAGTTTGTAACCTGTTATTACGAACACAGTGCACTTAAAACTACTTTTCTGTTATCTGTATTAAAAGTTGTAATAATTTGTGTTTTGGGAGCACCTTTTCGGCTATTACTGTTCGCTATCCTACCCCGATTATGAATGTAATTTTATAGGATACAATGGTCTGTGAAATTCTTTATTTTTTATTCCACTAATATAAATTTATTTAGCTTTGTTCATAATCAGAATAAGTGCGATCCAGTATTGCAATTTCCTATAAAGATAAGACACATTATTGCTGTGATGTACATAATACGTAGAGGTCTTAACACTCGACGACTATAACCTTAAGAACTATCAGAAAAAAAGATAAAAAAAAATCGCAAGAACTGTCCCTTACATAATAATTTTTCTAACATAAATTAGTAATAAATTCACATAACCTCCGACACACTGTCGATGTCAACATATTACGTACAAAAGTAATTTAGTATTTCGTCATTACTTTGACCTGAACAAACGAGACTCCACTTTCTCATTTTTACGCCTGTGTTACTCTGTCTCGTAATAAAGTAAATCGCGGGGCATCTGTTTATCTAGGACATTATGTGGCTTGTCAAAGCCTAAACTCAGCAGACTGTAAGGGCGCGGATAGACAGACGGCAAAACGCGCTAAGCAAAACATTGTTTGTTAAAAGTATGCCTTCATTTTTTAATGTTGGGGTGAAATGTTTTGACATTACTTTTATGAGCATCGGAAGAATTAAAAGACGTAGTTAAAATTATGCTGGTTTTATAAGTTCTTAAATCAGTGCTTTTTAATTTGATTATAATTAATCTGTCTGTATATTTAATAGCTTCGTACTATCAGAACAGTTCGTGTCAGGACATAATAATTTATTCAACCATGTGTTGAATAGCAGCTTTGCAAAAAAAAATCATTTTTATAAGTATGATGTTTTTCACTGAAAAGTGTAAAATAAACTCCAATTGGTATTCAAGAAGATTCAGATTGGTAATCGTCGTCAAACCCCAAAAACTACAATACTTAATTTCAATACGTCTAATGCATCTTCAAAGTCACAGTGACACATACTCCGCCCGTGAGTCCGCACCTCAACACGACGTTTACAACATTTGGGCCCGTGTTCCCAACGCTTTGTTTTCGACTCTCTCTCATTCCACAAAGTGCAAGCTTTCGCTACGTTAGCGAGGAACGTTTTATAATAGTAAACTATTGTGCTTTACACCATTATGGTAACGAAATGAATCTAGGAATTAGTGAGATGAATATTTCTGACGTACTTGTTCTGTGAATTTTTGCTTTAGTACGATATTGCATTAAAAAAAATGCGCTATCTGTAGGTATACTTAATATTTTTGATTATTAATTCTAAAGGACCTTTTTAAGGATCTGGATACTCTCAAAGAAAGCCCTGCAAAATAAAAAAGTACAAAGATTCATAACAAGATAGAATCCGGCCTCTATTACCTTATATTTTGCGTATACTGTATTTTTAACAACTGTAAGAGCTAGCCGCTTGCCTTTTCTTGTCCATACAAATTACATTTTTAATCCGGGTATTAAGAGTAATCACGTGACTGATAAAGAAATCAAGACAATCCAACATTCACATAGTATAATGGTGTTAAACTTTCAATTAAAACTTTATAACACTGTAAACCCATTTTACTCAAATTACATTGTTCGCACAACACGAAAATGCTCGTTTTATTTACATAAAGTGCTGTACAAACACAATAATGTATATCTTTTAATTATTGTTAAAGTGAAGATACTTTAAATTACTCTCAACTACAACTTCAGAACTTCGCTTCTTCGTTCCAAAGTAAGTACCGCACGCAGTTAAGACTTATTGAACGTTTTTTCAAAAGTTCTTATTAATAAGTCAAACATCGCTTGTAAAGAGAATTTATGGAGAAAAATACACAAATTTCCTTTTCATTGACCGTCTTCACTACACTTCTAACATTCTTAAACATGGCTTCCTCTTCAAGCCTCTACGAATTACTAGTGGGATATTTAAAGAATTTTCCTGAAAGGCAATATTAATTAACCACGTCATTAAGCGGTCCCTTTATACCTTCAAAGTGCTGGCAAAAAAAAAACAGTATTTAATGTTTGCGTACAATAAATCCAGTGAGACATTTTGCAAATGGATTTTTTGTAGTCACATTTGAAGCAATTCATTCGACGTTGATAAAAATATAAAAGCTTCGTGGAGTAGCGAGGATAACCCTTTTACAACTCAAAGCGACGTTCGGCATCCTCATTGAAAAGCCGTTGAAAGGTCAAAATATAGAGAATACACCGCGTCACGTGCTGATTGCTGATATCCACTTGATTTGAAGTATTCAAGCCTCGTCCAAATGGTTTCTACGAAGACCTTCTTGTTTCGAGTAGCTAGTTCGAACACAGCGACATTTGATACGAATAAGTAATTAGAAACTGGAACGTAAACTTACAAAGTGTCGAGTCTATAATATAAAGAAAGTGACGGTTAATTGATATAGCTTTGCAACTTTGTCAAAAATAATATATTTAAGCCCTTAATATTCAACTATAAAACTCTATGTGAAGTCTAGTATTTTGTTCAAAAAAATCTAACGATCTAATAAATAAATTAGTCAGTCAAGCAATAACATATATTATAATGAATGGTACTTTAGTAACTCGGCGAATATGTTGGAAAATAAGTTTATAAAAGATTAGTCAATTAAAATTAAATCGACTTTCAAGTTTAATTATTTATTTCACAATTAGAGAATGAACTTTTCATATTTTCTATTCAATTAAAATGGAATATTTACGTCTTTGTGTAAATGAAGATATTTGCAACAAGTCTATTTATTTTCGGTAATCTAGATTTAATCTGAACCAAACTCGCACATACAAAAACAACGCGAGAGCTTGTCGCGACAGTATCCAAACACGACTCGCGACGGGATTGAATTAATCTCGTTCTAAAATTTTCACTTGCCACCTTATCTCCTGTCGTATTGTCGTTTTATTGTGCCTACCCTGGAACCATTAGCGAAAATGTCACAGCGAGGGCATTGTAATCGCGCGCCCGCGGCCGTCCCGCACAATGATGCGGCCGTTCGACCCCGCCCGGCTACACTCGCCTTTTACCTTTACTATGATACAAATTTGAGTTTCTATAATAAATGAGAATACCCCCAGCACTCGCATTATTTACGGAATAGAACGCCGCTTTACCTTTCCACAATCCCGAAGCGAATTCCAGAGATAGCTCTCGATCGACGTAGAAAGCTTAGCTGCGGAACGTATGAATGAGTAAACACTTTTACGAATTGTGTCGTCTACATTTCACCTCTCGGATTCTTCGCATAGAGTTAGCAAATCTCGTGTGGTGATTCACGTCACGTTGCGAGCGAGTGGCCGACAAAGGAAAGAGGGCTTGCATACCTTATTACCACCTTTTTGCCAAATCCCTACTTATGTGAAACATGACGCACTCGCGTAGGCAACTCGGAATGACAACTACGTGTTAACCTGAAATAATGTACTCCCTAGCTGTTATAATCATTCTGTTCTCCTTAAAGATCTTTTTTTTATTATTTAGTTTGTATCTTATTTTAAATTCATTGTTCATAGCCATTTAACGCGTCTATGTGGTTTAATGCGAATCATGCGTTCCAAATCTCAACATTAAAACTATGTCGACTTAATAAATCTTTTGTAATAATAGTACGACTGACTTTGATATCAACTACGCCAGCTCTTTCTTTCTCTTAAACTGCTTTGTACTTACAGTTTTACTTATATTTAAATTATATAATCTTCGGCTAGTTCATAAATAAAACACGCGAACTTCCAAACCGTTAGATAATTAGGGTCTATTTATTTCTTTGCATATTTTCCCACATCAGAATGTCACCGCGGCTCTCTTTGCAATTAATCAGAAAGTCAATGAGCCATTTTGTTTGGACAACGCCGATGAGTAATCCTTCCCTCGTGACTTAGTGACGGACCCGAAATAACATTTACGTCAACTTAGAATTTTCACTTTTTTTTATAACAAAGCGTTGTTTGAAGTTCGTTGTTAATTTCGGAATTGTGATTTGTTTTTATGAAAAAAAAACATTTATTACCTGATTGTAAAAGTAAAAAAAAATAACTTGAAGTCAGAAATTGAAAAAAAATCGTGACAGTTTAAATTAAAAACGTCTAATCTTTACTAAATTTTCTGTTAAATTTTAAGCGTTTCGGTTCTTAACTGACTTAACGATAAATCCGACACTAATTATAATTGTAGTATAAAAATTCCGAATCTAAAATACCGAAGTGTATCACAAAGATATATCGAATGCAAATTCGAATCACAACGTTACTCAGACAATGAAACGCAAATGCAAAAAGCAGGCTCGTATTTATTGCTGTTATCTTATTTGCATGCAATTCTGTATATTGCTGTCCCCGCCATACACCATAAGCCGTACTGGCTTCCGACTTGTTTATAGAATATTCGCTCATAAACATGCAGATTGCGGATGAGACGCGTTTTTATGTAAAATTGGGGAAAGGGGAGCAGTTTTATTTATTACCCTCTTGACTCCGCGGCGTGTCACAGTGACAGAACGCTCGCCTGAGAAATTGCCCGTAGTTCATATCGAGATTGAGCGAACACACACGAGCATGTACGAACTGTAAATCTTTTGGAGCCCATTTCTGTTCACGGTAATGCCACTAGGTTATATCCACAGACCAAAAAGAACGCAGTCGAATTTAGAACACAAACTTTACGTGGACATTTTTTTTTAGTTATTCCATTAGCAGTGAAATTAGTTTATAAATAAATAATTAACTAAGCTTTATTTTTTCTAGAACTGGGATATAAAATATACTTGCTACAAAGAAATATGTAACACATAAATGTAGTCGCAAATATGACTTTGTACATCAAATGTTGAGATTTCACGTATATTTCAGCTTGTGAATCAACTTATTTATAAAGATATAATAATCCATAGTAAATTTGAAAATATATGCTCGGTTATCCACTAATGGGAAGTGCAATTATATATATTTCGCGGAGCCGGGAGCCCTAGTCACTTTTCTAAACAACCTATTAATATTACTCCTCAGCTATTCATCTGGCAGACGAAAACCCTTTTGAAAGCGATCTAATATTTGAAGAGTTTGAACTGACAATTTACTTAACATTAACGTATCTAATAGTTACCGCATTTTTTCAAACTCTCTAGTTTCAAAAAGGAAAGACTGAAAGAACAAGTACGTCCCTGTAATATATTTTCACGGCAATAAGTTCTAAGTTACACTGCAGCGCACTCTATAATACGTTCCCTGGGCACAGTTTCAAGTCTGGAACTCATTTAGTCAAACGATTATCGGTTCTGCAACAGATGAGACCAGCCATAGCCACCACATTATGTTATTATGTTTTCCTATTGCCGTCCAAACTGCGACCTACGCTGTACTAGGTAACTAGGACTCTTGTACTTACACAAGCGTGACAGCGCACTACACAATATAGAACAGCGTCTCTCTCCCACAACTGCATTTACAGTTCGGCCGATACAACTTGGCGTTTCGGAAAATAAATAAAAGTATGTTAGAGCGAGATCAAAGTATGCAAGCTTGCTGTGTGAAACAGAGATAGTGATTGTTGGTAGCTCTTTTCCGACGTGCCAAGTTGCATTCATTTGGGCCGCACTCATTTTGGAGCCGAGATTTTATGGAAAGTTATTACGTGAACAAATATTTTCTTTATTAAAACTGAGTTTTTAAGCCGTTGTAGTAGAAATTGTGCTTAGATTTTACTTTAAGCTCTCTTTACGTTTTAGTAGATCTTTTAAATCCTTTCTTTACACTTCTATTAGGTAGGTTTATATGGAAAAAAACTAAACTTTGAAAACAATTAAATATTATTGAAAATTTTACTGATCATATAATAATTTCATTTTATGCGGAATTAGTTGAAAAAGACTTAAAAAGAAACAGTAAATAAAAATATTCTAAAACTACGCGCAGTTTAGAAAAAACAGATTTTATTAAAGAGTTAATAATTGTATACCCATTTCATAGAACCTATTGTGGTCCATTTATATTTGTTCGACATAATCTTGTTTAATAACAAACAAACAAATCGAAAGTACACATTAACAGGTCACTCTCAACATATAATATAGAGAAAGCCTTTATTTCTATAACACAGGTCGTGATTTCCTTTCAAAACGACGGATTAAAGTCTACGACTTACCTTGTGTACAAATAGTATAAAAGTTGGAAGATACCACCTAAACTGTTACTTAATATGAAGTCATGAAATACCGAATCAGTTGTATCTTTTGCCACTTACCTTATTCGGGTACGCTTCAATAAATTAAAATTTAAAAATGCCATAAAGTTACAGTTATGGGCAGTAACGAACAACGTTTAAGTAACAACATTGCCACAAATTTATTTTAGATAAAAAAAATTGGCAAGAAACCTATAACAAGACCATAAATTGACGACCTCCGTGGTCGAGTGGCGTACGCACCGGTTTCAAGGTGTCGCTAGGTCTGAGGTCCCGGGTTCGATCCACGGTCGAGTCAATGTATTCACATTTCTACATTGTCTCGGGTCTGGGTGTTTGTGGTACCTTCGTTGTATCTGAATTCCATAACACAAGTTCTTTAGCAACCTACTTTGGGTTCAGAACAATGTATGTGATGTTGTCCGCATTTATTTATAAATATTTCGAAACGCAAAACAGTTCCCATCTCTAAATATAAAAACCAAATAGCCTTCATAATTTTCACGCGCTCTAACTTATTTTTAACAAGTCCCGCGCCGACATACACCAAAAGTTGGGTGCTACACAAATTTTGTGGAAAAACCAGTAATAACGCAAAAGCAGTTTTCCGCCTCAGCGTCTCTTGTTACATAACTCACCGAGTTTATAGCTCTCATTGTTACATTTGTTATCTTAGAACTTGAACATTTAAAATGTTACAAATACGAAGTCAACTTGTAAAATTTTATCGAATCTAGGAAGGAGAAAATTTAATATCGGATTTTTATGATAAAATTGCAAGACAAAAGGTTATCGTTAATTGAACTAGAAAATCTATTGGAACAGTTTTTATGCTTGATGAACTTGCCGATGTAGTATAATAAGTTATAATGAAGACCTTTTCATAGCGGAGAAGCTTACGTTCTTGTTAAAAATGCTTTTACTCTGTATTTATGCGCCACGTTTTGCCACATAAGAATGTAGAAAAAGAATGAACAAAATTATACGAAATAAAATGTCATCTTCAAAAACAGAAAAGCAGAAAATAAAAATTCTGGTCAACACACGTCCACGCAATAATTAGGCAAACTAAAGCTCTCAATGATCAAGCGAACTCGAAGTACACAAGCCAAGCTCCCCCTGACACGTTACGGATGAGACTGGGGTAATTAAAAACGTGACCGTCATCACTTGTCGTCAACGCCCATAAGGGTTTTATCTACCCGGCGCCACCCTCGATGCTTTGTTTATTTATTGTAACGAAACTTTCGTGTTTGATCGCTGTTATCAGCCGTGATTATGAGGAAAATATTACAGCAATGAATGTAACAAATGAGTGTTTCCGCTGTTCATAATTCTGAGCTTGTCAAGCCTTGCCTAATTTAGTGATAATTACTTAAGAGTACTGACAAAGAGAGAGAACCACGGAGTTGTCGTTCCTTTTTTCTGATTCCTCTTTATTCCAATTAACGTCTCGTTTCTATGAGCGTAGAGATTTAATATTTCGAAATCTGAACATCTGGCTTTTTACTTTTTTTAGTCTATTTTTTTACTCCGATTACATTGCTAACACAGAAATATAAGCGGACCTTATTTGAACACGACACTTAGGCATTTTATATTCGAAATACTGCTTCGTCGAATTCAGAGAATTAGTATTTTAGTCTTATAAAATATGAAACTTAAGAATAAAACAATTTTTGAATACTTGTGCTAGCTTCCACGTACTTGTTACTGGATATGCGAAGATAGACGAAAAACGCTCACTTCACAATACAGAGAGGACTATTATAAAAAAAATGAGAAGCAGTTTAAATAATCCGAATATAGATTCACTACGTTTCATCTTAAAATAGATTCATAAAACGTCGTACAAAATACTTAAAAAATAACAAATTCAAAGCTTTAAACTGCCTTTTCTTAAATGATAAAAAAGTATCTATAAAAAATTAATATAGCTTCAGATATAACCTAAAATTTTCAACCATACGCCAAAATGTAACTCATGACGTACATACATAATAACGAAAATTATTTTTATTCACGCATGAATATACTTGGTTACGCTAAACCGCACGGGACCGCGAAATACTAACTGGTTTTGTTGGAAACTACATTGTAAATTCACATTGAAAAATCTCTATTGACACTTATACTGCGAGCGGGTACGAAGCTAATCCCAGTAATATTTTACTACATGTTATTTTTATAATGTTAGTAAACTGGAAAATATGAGGAGGAAATGTATGCGACGTAAAAATGTTATGTGTGGAGGGATTGGGTCACGCACAACGCTGCCCGGCCGGCTACGATTTTTATTAACTGTTTGTATATGTCCCGTCGTAAAACTAAAACGGATCCCATCGCCAATTGGATTTAAAGCATTAATTTTGCTTTTTTCAACGTTTTTCCTTATCTATGTGGAAGATTCCTGATTTTAGGGTTGCGTACTCTAAGTATATCTGTCTGTACGACCGTCACCGTATTTGTACGGAACCCGTGTTAGCATCAGTTTTGCGAATGGGACTCACATTAAACCATATTTTTGTTTAACAAGAGAACAAAAACATTAAATTGAAAAGTCAAGTGGCATTTCAAATGGTACAAGATATTTATTTTTTCATCGTAAAATATTACGTTTTTATTCATGTCTACTTCACTAAAATTCTACTATTTCCAGCTTGTATTTTTTAGCTGACTTAAAAACAAACTATGGATAAGCTGTTCAATATTTTAAGGTACCTATACATTTTATAGAAGCAAGATAGAACTGGGAATTAAAGAAAAACAGTGACGTCAAGCGCATTTCAACCTGTAAAATGTGTCTACCGTAAAATGGGTTATGGGTAACCTCTGCCACCAGATCTTGTAAAATAAAACCGTTGTATTTATGGGACGTGACTTTTTTCCACAGTCTAAATACTATTAAAAAAATGTGATTGGCCGCGTAGAATAATATATTATGCAAAAAGCGATTGTCTTTTGTCTTTACCTCATTTGTTTATTTGTTATTTTATTTTCTTGCCAATAAATTTCAATCAACTAAAGAGTATTGTTTTAAGCAAACATGAGACGATAAACTGTGACTGCCAAATTTTTTATTTTAAAAAATAGTTTCCGAATGTTCTATTTTCTTCTTCGAGTAGCTCACTTAAAATTTAAACAAAATATGAACACAACATCGAGACATTTTAAACTTATTTTTTTAATAATTGTTTGCTTATCATAATCGACTGTACCACCGCATTTTTTATTTATACCGTAACAAAAATTCATCGAGTGAAGCATTATTCTGCTATAGAAAAGGTCTGGGTTTCAGCAATAAGCTTGCTCACTAATTCAACGGCTATTCCAGGAATCATTTTCGACCAATTTTTCTTACGATGCATTCCCTCGCCGTTTGTCAGCGGTATCCAACTTTGAAAAAGTAACATTACATTAGATCTAGAACGTTCAAACCTAGAACCACGTACATGCGAATACGTTAATTAAAACGCTAGGCCGCCATGGCAGTTTAATCAAATTACATTTTAGATAATTTATAATTAAAAGTTAAGTAAATAAACAAGTTTAAATTACGCTTTTTCGAAGCTTTGTCTAAGTTGCCACAGCTACCTATTTTACGCATGAAACTTTCTGTTGACAAAATTTATTCATGACGTGATCCCTCGTAAATACATTTGGGACTTTATTGTCGTAATGAATTTGATATGGCTTATGAAAACAGACTTATCTTTTACTCTATTACGTAAGTTTGTTTTTTAATGCACGTTTTATCGCCTATTTGGAATTGTTTTTTACGTAATTATGTTGTCTGCCTATTAAATTAATGAAACGATTTTTCTTTTAGTTCAAATAAAATTGAAATTGAAATTAAAATTGGCAGCCTCTTAAAAATAACAATGTAGAAGTAATTAATCACGAAATTATGGAAAATTAAATTTTCGTTTGCTGTAATATTAAGATAGCTCTAATTGAGGTTGCATTGTATGAAACCAAAACGCATACTTACTTTAAAAATAAACAAAACACAAAATGAAACTGTTTCCTTGCTGAGAAACATATCATTTGATAAATCTTCTGAAATCAGTAGATATCTTTCAACTTGAAAAATCTTTTCTATTACCTAGAACAGTATTGCGGAGGTGAAAAGCTTGAGCTAGCACATATATCTTCGCGCTTATTTCACCTACTGGCTTTATACAAAATTGATACAATAAATCGGATACTAACCCACTTGGTGGCAGCGTGCACCGTGCGTTCGCACACTTCGCACTGACTACATGCAGATATCAGCTATTCTTCTTTACAAGTGGTCGCATTCCATGATCAAATTGAAAATTCCAACGGGATATCTATAGCTTTTCTTGATTCTACTTATATAATGCTTTAAATGAAGAACTTTATGTACTTGAATTTTAATAGTAGGCGTTTTGCTGTTTGAGTATTATAGTGAGAATTCTACGTCTAGTAAATTTGAGAGTACCTGTGGGATTTATGACGCGTGCCTAAATAAGATAATTAGTAGTTATGTGTGCTTATGAAAACTTAAGCTTTAATGACACAAATCTTCAAATAATGATATTTGAAATGTGTGATAAAAGGATTAATAATTGCAGGTCAAATACAATTTAAACTAAATTAACTATTGGTGGACCAAGCGAGACAAAATAACTTCTAAAAAGTTTATTAATAACTCCATGGTTAGATAATTTGATTTTCAGAAGCCACAACATTTAAAAGTTCGCCACATTTATTATAGAAAATCAATTTTCTCTGCCCAAGTAATCTTTCGCCGGCCACAAATTGGTAATAAATAAAACCGCTTAAAAACTTTTAATATGTGGAAAGAAATTTATTCACGGAGAACATGTCCTATCAAAATATCTCGGGCCACACGTTATGTCGGCACATTCTTCTCCTAAATTGAAATTCTCGAACGCTCTCCCTTCCCAAGTAGGACGGGGTCAGAGCCAAAAGACAAATACTTTGAATGTTCGATTAATGTGATCAAATATCATCTTTTCTTAACCGTTTATTTTATTAGGCCGCTTTTAAGCTTCAACGACTTTATAAATACGCTATTCTCGTCCAATATTTATAGTGAAATTGTGTATCATATTTCCCATTTGTCAATTATCGTAAAAAGTAATATGATTCCATTAATAATCCTTTGTTAAAGAAGACTCGTTTAATATAAAACAAATATGCTGATTAAATATTAATTATAAAGAAATATTAAATGTATAATTTATTTTATTATTGTGATGGGCGCATTGGATTACAGTAATGAGAATGCCGATTGTGTTTAAAGTAGTATCATTATGAAACATTCATTTCCTGCCTTGAAACAATGGTAAAGAGTTTTAAATATTGAAATATATTATTTTTAAATCTTGCTTTCTTGATAATAAGAAATTATAAACTCAATAAGGTGTCTGGGAAACGGAAATCCTAAGAAAACCTATATTCCATAAAACCAAAATTTGCACTAAGTGCCTCTCAACATAAAAAAAAAACATGTAATAGCATACAATAAAAGCGTAAGCCGTATTCATACGAGTACATCACTGGGATGACGTCAGCATAGATTGAGAACAAAACAAACCATGGAGGCTTTGAGAAAAATACTCGATAAACGTCCACATGGAGGGATAAGAAAGGATGTTTTGCGCCAAGTGCTCATGATGTTGGAGGAAAGGGGAGCTCGGTAGGCACCCTTGTACATTGATCTGAGTGGGAACGTACGGCTTGTTTCGTACGTACATCCTTTGAGGCGGTCGGGCGGACGAGCCTTTGAACGGTAACTCGGTGCATTTTGATAGCGATATCGATTTTAACAGTGAATAGATTTTTACTTTATTTCTAGTTTGCAGAGATGTGAAGCTGTAGTTCAAAGAGTTGTTTTTGTTGAATGGTCGACGGTAATGTTATTTATGTGGACTTAGGTTTTGTGGGTTTTTTAGAGTGTGATCGGAACATTTGAAGCTTAGTTTATTTTGAATGTCTTTGTAGCTTCAATCAAATGGATTTTTATTAATCTTAGAAGTTATCGAAGTAGTCTAAAACCCAATTACAAAAATATTGCATTATATTTACCTACAAAAAATGTTTGTGCCACGATCGAAATAATTAACATAACTAATATTTTTACATAAAAACAACACTCACTCGTACACAAATAAATACCTCACTTACTCAACATATCACTTACAATTATGGCACCCCTTAAAGAAAGCAGCCGTGTAATAAGATAAGTATAAAAAACTCTTTGTAATCCGTCTAAGAGCTTACAAGTAATCACATCGCATGAAGTCACCCTCAATCATAACTTCCTTCCTTCGCGGCGGGTGACTATGTGCCCAACATTTTTCATCCTTGCTCTTTATTTTGAATAAAAATTACTGAACTCAAGCTAACGGAAAGCAATAAATAATAACATTGCTTCCGTATACTTTATATGCGAACTTAAAAGAAAGATTCACGAAATCGCGTTGAATAAATTTTCAACGTTTTTGCATAATGTTTCTAGTAGGGAGTGGAAAATTCGTGCGAGTTCAGTGTGACGAGGAAAACTCTCGACTAGTAAGATGAAGCAATTATTCAGCTTAGTCATGCATTGTATTTCCGCTCATTAGGTGTATATTTATTTAATTTACAACGGCTGGGGCCGACGATAAGCTGCGGAGCGTGCGCCTCTGCGACTTCGTCGACTGAATAACAATGCCGACGGACGTCTAAAATGCTGCTTTTCTGTTATGCAAAAGAAACGTGGAAATTGTATTAGCTGACAGTGTTGCTACATTTTAAAGGCGTTAAGCTGGTTGCCGATGATAAATTGAAAAGGAATTATCGTAGCACGGTTCATGGTTGGAATTTATTTTATCTTGCTTAAGTGTCGTTAACGAGTACTTTAAAATAAGAGGATGATGGTCTGCATATAAAACTGTCTTCATTTCTCAAAGTAATACATTTATAAATCGAATAAAACAAGATGTTTTCAAAAGTCGATTAAGAAATGCAACCATGCAAAAGGTTCAAACGCTAAAACAATCTTACGCTTCTAATTGTACCTGACATCAAAACAAACCCTTCAGAATCATGTACCGTAGCAAATACAATTAACTGAAATTAAAAGAGCTTTGTTAATAAACAGAAGTGTAACAACGTTAATCTGAGAAACAATGAGATTATGAGAATATTTTTCAAACAATCCCGGCGCTGTGACGTTTTGGCTGGCGCCTATTGCGCATACTAAAATAACGCGTGAAATGTACCTGCTTTAAAACGCGGAATGTTCATTTGTAAAACGTTTAGTATTTCCTTCATTGCGAAAAGAAATAATGTGACTCATGTTTATTTCATGAATAATTTTTTCACTATTTTTCTGCGATTTTAGTTTAAATTTTGGATACGTTACCCGTAACTATTAACTTAGTAAGATTTATCTTACGACCAGTAAAGGAAGAGAATTTAAACCGTTTAAATATTACTCCTTGGAAGAGTACAGTCTTTATTAGGTCATATATCTCCGTATGAGTTATTCGTTCTGTTTCTGTATTTTGCAGTTATATTATTTTCATAAATGCCTAGGAAAGGCAATCAGATGTTACAAATATGACAAATATTGTCGTAATCCGTGTTTCTCGTAAACTTATCGAAAAAAATGTATTAAAAAATAGAGAGAAATAAAATTTATTTTGGATGCCTCAGCTTTTCACGGAAACACCAAACCGAAGATAAAAATTACAACGTGGAAGTACAATGCAATTTTCGCATAAAAATAGGCCCCATAGCCTCCATTAAAGCAGCTATGGATACAAAATTCGATTTGAATTGTGTAAACCCGTGTACAGCATGTTGAGTTGACCCACGTCATGGGGAGCGCAAAGTGCTCCGATAACCGGCGAAACCGCGGCCTATCGCTTTTTGATAGCATCACTTTGCCCAACTTTCCATCTGACGGCCATTAGGTCCGGGATATTGAAAAAGTGAGCCACCGATCGCCGCGATGTGTCCGTATTCGTGACGTAATATGTTTTAGCACTTATATCGTGATGGCATGTTACTATTGGTTTCGGAGATCTATTTTAGATTGCCGTTGCTATACTTCATTTTATGTGGAAGGGAATGTGAGTTTTTGAGGCCTCTTTTACAGAACCATTTAAACCGAAATTTCATGTTTTATTTTTAACGTATCTTGTTTTTAACCTGATCGTTGAGAATACAAGGCTGTCGACGAATGTAACTTTTAAATTATTGTATAAACTACTCCCACGCTTGTGAATATATTCCATGTATCGTGGGAGGTTTCAGAAATATATTGTTAAAGAACAGTCTTACTTGAAACAATAATTTGTGGATTACACAAATATTTTGTCATATACCGACCTTTCATCTCGTAAAGGTCGCACTTTTCGCTATTTTTGTCGCAAGTTCGACAAAGCAGAGTAGTATATGGCTTCTTTACATTTATATTTACTTTCTCATTCTTTTAAAGAAACAAGATAAAATTAAATTTAACCAGTGAGTAAAAATATCTCACCGCACAATTTATATATGGCTCGACCGATTTTTATTAAACAACATCTTTTTTGTAGCTATGATGCCACAGACAGACACGTCAAACTTTATTAAACCTCTTTTTGTGTCGGGGTTTAATTAATGATAAAAGGCAACTTTATTAGTGAATTCAATATCCAAATATTGGAATCTACAATCACCACCCAGCCATAAAACCTAGTGTGGTCATCAAACCTAGGGGAATAAACCGGCGCCCAGTAACTGAATATTATAGGCTAGCATTATAAGTGACTTCATATTAATCTGATCATCATCAATCTAGTCAGCTAGTATCTAAAGCGCTTATAAACTAAAATTGATTGACGTCAATTAATGCAGTGTAAAACGATCGCTGCAATTTGTATATTATGTTTTATTAAATTTGCGCAATTGAAAACATGGCGCAACAATTAAATTGATCAGTAATTTCGAACACACAACAGCTTTTGTTTGTTTTTTTTTTAAGAATGACGATGTTTATTAATGTATAAAGAGAGAATTTATGTTCCTTAATTTTATTTCATCTTGTTTTGTTGTTTATCATTTTTTTTTAATTTTTGAATATATTCTTTTTACAAATTTTAAATTTGTAGCTATGTTGCTGTTATTGGTTTTGAAAGCCGTACTAATAAAAATACATAAACAAACGATATTTTTTGTGTTATACCTGTAAATTACGTCATAGCTTTTCCAATTAAATAACAAGAGGCTTAATCTTACTTCGGTTTCAACTTTAATAAAACAAAAGATTTTTTATCACAAATAAGAATACCGTAAAAAGTCTCTTAAAAATAATTCACTTAAAATTTTATAGTAAGTACAGATCATAAAACTATCTTTGCGTGTGTGTATAAAAGAACTTAAGAAAATGTGTAAACCGAGCAATGTTTAGACTACCCAAGAATGAAACTAAATTCAATATCAGAAACTTTAATAAACAACGTCTCGAGATTTTTTGTATAAACCTTCTTGCATTCCAATACACCAATAATGCTTTACTTCGCCACAAAATATGGCTAAGAAGAAAGTATTTTACGATACACCCGCCCTAATACTTCATTTAGAAATTCCACAAAAGTTTGGCAACCCTCTAAGCTAACGTAATAATAGTGGGCAAATTGGTTTGTTATCGATAAATATGTAGCTAACTCACATCACGTATAACCCGAACACATCATTTTCTTTATAGGTCAATTTACTAATAAGAGGGGAGATTTATTATCTTAAGCGATTCTCTTTATTGTTAGTGGATCCGTGAAGAGATTTTTTTCACCAGTCCCGTTTGACGAAATCTGAAAATTTCATTCTTGAAATTTTGGATAAAACGAAGTTTATGGTGACGACCGATTTCGTCATTAAAAAACTTAATTAATATGCATTATGTCTTTCGGTGAAAGGTGGCTTGTTATATCACGACAACTTGACTTAAAAAAGTTTGACTAAGCATTCACAATGGTTTATTGATGATTATGATGATGATGAACAAGAAGTAGGCAATCAAAACAATTACATCAATTGGAATTTCTTTATTAAGTCCCCTACTAATATTTCGACTTCATTAAAACAAAACTGAAATCAATACTGTATTCTATTACCAAACAATATTTATAAACATTAAATAACATACCCTACAATGTAAGCGTATTGGAGGAAAATATATTATTATTTCCTGTTAGCACTCCCTAAGTAAAGATTTTCGAAATTCGACCCGAAAGGATAGAAAGGTCTATAATGCGTTTTCACGGGCAGTATCTTTGCCGGCGGCCTGTTTATATATAAGTTTTGTCTCGGTTCACCTCGTCTCACCCCAAATGATCGTATCACATTTGTTTATACCTCCCCTCTATACACTCAATTTCTCTTATACATATTTTGTTCGATCGTCAAATCGTTCGTAGCTTTTTATGTATCACTTATTGTTTTATCCGGGTTATCAGAAATGTTTGTAATAATACTATAAGTTCACAACTATCAAACAACGCCATCTAGTTTCAAACTAGCAAAGTTTTATTTTCTAAACATATGAACAAAGATTGTGTTTTTCACACTGATATGTGAAAATGAGAGCCAAGGTAAATTTCACCTCTTTATTCGAGAATTAAGTCAAAAAATATTCTTTGGTAAGTATTTAAATACACTAAATATGAAAACATGTAAAACATTATTTACTTCTATTTAAGCGATAAAAACATTGTCTATGACATCGTACAGAAAAACATTTGATCTCCGTTTAATACTAAAAGCGGTCAACGAAACCTCAAAAGCACTACACCGTAAATAATAAATGAAAACTAATGTAAAAAACGTATAGCCGCAGACATTTACATTACAGTTTTTATTTCTTCCCACTATAATTGTTATACGGTTTATCCTCCCCAAGCAGTTTCTTTTATTTATATAGAGCAGGTAATTCGTTTACCCGTGAGAATAGTTTCAACACGTGCCTGTGTCTAGACGAATTGACTGTAATGGACTTTGTGCCCGCAGTAGCCCCGTCGTATCCCTGTGTTTACACAAAGAGGGTAATATTTATCGAGAGAGGTTACCTGACGTACAAATACATTTGCCTTTTTATACTTCTTGGTTTTAAACGCGGTTTGTAATTGGTGCACGGTATGTTGAGGAATTTTGACTGTTTTTTTATGAAGCACGATACATTAGACAATCTGTAAGACATTGTGTTGTAAGTAATAAATAACAAAGTTACATTATTGTCAGCCTAGAATTATTCCAACTGCGTTGGAATCGGTAAGCAACCAGTGTTCTACAAGTAGCGACTGCCTGTCTAACCTCATCAACCTAGTTATATGGACAACACGATACTTCTTAGTAAGACTGATTGTCACACTTTGTAGCTTCTGAATACCAGTAACGACTGACAAAGCAAATAGCAGCCAAGATCCGCAATTCAACGTGCTATCTGAAATACGTAAAAACTAGTAAAGACATAAGTGGTCAACCATAAATGGACCAACCGTATCCAGCGTAGCTTAACCTGTGTTCAAATAACTTGAGAAGTTGTTTCGTAGCCACGGGCTCCTAATAAAATATCATCAACAAAAAGTAAACACAAATAAACAACAAAACATAAAATTTATAAATAAGTTTATCCGAAGCACAAAGAATAGGAGAAATCTGTTCACATCAAAACTTGGTAGACGACCGACCTCAGCAATTAAGTCACTCGAAATATTTAATGAACAGTGCTAGTTCCGCAGCGGAAATGACACTTAATCGGCTTAACTTCGCCTCAAAACTTACCCCGGACCATCCCCCTAACGCTGCCTTCCCCCTCAAGCCATACCTACTGCATCAAAGAAGTTGGAGAATGTGCAATTATGAGATTGTTTTAATTTAGAAACAATGTTGTTAAAGAATTTCCTTACACCGAATGAACTCTCTGAAACCCCAAACCAGAATTCTTGGTTTCCTTCTACATTGTTTCTCCGTTATTGCTTACTGTCGATCTTTTATTTATTTTTCTCTACTTAACAATTTTCTTTGGCGATGTTTGTTCACTTTATTACATGTAGTTCTAATGTTATTTATGTGTATTCGACGTTCTAACTTTCAAGGCCTTTTTCACAGCAATAACGTCGACAAAGTTTGTTCAAGAAATTTCTTTGTGTAAAACATAACACATTATAATTTATAATCAAATGTAAAGGCGTAAAGTTCTCAACTTTTCAATATTGTTATTGAATCCAAAGTAATTTGTAGAAGACATATTAAATTTCCTTTCTTTAAATGTTTTAAATTATTAAAAACGAGCAAACAAAAATAATACAGTAGATAAACTTACAATTTCAAAGACACGGTTTCTTCCACTTTAAAGAGCAAGGCTAAATTAAATTAGTATTAAGACACAATAGGAATCGTTCCAGATTTGGAAGCACTGTAGTTATGTATGAATAATGAATAAACTAGACAAATGTTTGTTTCGTGCTACGTCTGAACCTCTCTAAATATACTTGAACAACAATAACAAGGGTACAACATCTCGGAGACTTCGACGTCCGAAATAAAGTTTGGGCCAACATTTAACTAGTTGGAGCAAACAAATCCGGAGTGCGAGTCTAGTGGCGCGAATTGCACTCGGGTCGTGGACCGGCCCGTCTAACTTGTTCGTAACGACTTCAAAAACGTCTAGGAAAATATTTGTTTTGCAAATCGAGATACGACTACACAAGATCTGATGCCACGTCTGTTTAGATATATTGTTCTGTGCTCTCTGTCCGACGGGGCAAACTTTTATTAGAAATGATGTTGTTATTTTTCTTTAATGTCAGTAAGAATATTCTTTGTATGACAACAATTTTATTATCTACATGAGTAGGTAATATCAATGCTTGGTAATATCAATACATTTATTAAAAACAATACGATATTCATCGAACAATAAAACAAAAGAAAAATTATGACAGATAAACACGAAAATCGAACAGTAATATATATTCTGCCGACGGTACTAATCAAGTTGTTAGATAACCTCTGATTGAGATCCGACTATACGTAAGTGGCGGGAATCGGATTCACCCTCAACGACAATAGACGATTTACCCACTGATCCACTCAGCGATATCATAAGTCGATTTGTCTGCGGCCTCCTTACGCGAATACATCCAACATAAGTTACTTAATCATTTATACCGATTCCTGTGCAATTTCGAAAGTATTATGTGTATTTAAAAAGTTATTGATAGGCAAATAATATGACCTATTGTTCATGATGGCTTTAAAAATTCTTTTTTTTTTATTAACACTGGCTGAATGAATGAGGGACTTGTTTTAAAAGCAGATTAGACACAGAAAAAATTAACTGACGCGGTATTCCAATTTTGTTATTTTTTCAAATTTTATTGTCTTTAAAAAATTGCTCCTAAAAAAGTATGAAACGTAGCTCTGGCTTTAATTTATAAACAAGAAGAAAAAAATATTTTTCCGTGTACATTACAATAATTAGTAATAATGATAAAATTATATTCGTGAACATTTGGCAAAAAAGTAATTATAATAACCCTAAAATAACAAATATACCGTTATTCTAAAAGCAATTTCTATAAAAGGATGTCGAATAACCCTCAACGAGTCACAGTATCGCATCCTTCGCCACTGGAACAACAATAGGCATAATTCAGGCCAACCTCGGCATAGAGTTTCAACAAAATCACTGAACCAAATTGCAAATGAAGCGCCTGTCTAACCCTAGTAATGCCGTATATCAGATCCAGTAGCTAGGAACGTGTTGGCTATCGCAAGTGATTAATATTCGACTTCATTGCGCGGTAAATCGCTTAATTGGTCTAGAAGTTACCGTTCGTTTTTAAAGATTTGTTTTTGTTGCGCGAAAGAAAACGTCGTGAGCAAAACAGTGTAGTTGAGAATTTTTATTATTTAGTACATAAATGCGCTTCAAAGTACTATTACCTATCCACATTAGTAATTGAATACGATGAATAAATTCAAAATATCATCTCTTCAATTGAGCTGGTCTAGGACTTTTCTATTTAGCCAGTTTTGCATTTTTGAGTCCTGTCTGAGGTTGCCACAATCAATTGTTTTATTTTTACTAAAGATTTTTTCAAGGGTGTGTCTAAACGACGTCAGACGCTTAGCGTTGTGAAGAATTAAAAAAAAATGTTTCATCTAAAATCAAGTACTTAACGTTAATTAAATCCTTGTTTCAACCACTCAGTTAGATACTTGCTACATTAACATAGCCTGTATGTCCGAACTTTGAGCCGTTGTAAATCAATTCTACTAAGAGAATATCGTCCAATTAGCCACAGTACTTTTGGCCAAGAGTTACGTGTGGCGGCGTCGAATCTCAACGAAAGAGCGAAACCGTGTTAGTAAATTGTTTACAGGCTCACATTCTCGGATGTTTTGGGTAGTAAAATACATTAGAAGATTACTTATTTTAACAAAATAGAACTAAACTTTGAATAACTATACTCGTTCTAATATTTCCCGCAGACAAGTAAAAGTATTTTTGCGTTCTTTATCTAATTTTGCCCTTTCAGTAAATTTCGATTCCAACCTCATCGTATTAAACTCAGAATTGGGATTACCATGAAATTTACACATTTCTGTTGGTTGGTCCAACACTTATGATTTCGGCTAGTATCGGCGAATAACATTGGCCGTTTATTGGCAGTGCGATCTCCCGACCTATACAAATCCAACTCTATTTACTTTCCGAACGTCGCCGCTGCGATTCGGACATTTGATATTCACTACGGAATCGGGGAATCATTTCCATTGAGATATGCCAAGAACTTTATCCGCATTTCGAACATATCCTTACTAACTTCCTGATAAATAATAGTCAGTGAAATAATAATATTAATTGCAGTTTTCAATCTGATCCTCTGAAGGATAAAATTATTTTCCCTCAGACCGTATTTTATCATATTTTATTGCACGATTACCACCTACAATGGTACATTCAGAGCAACTCGCTTTTCGCAGTTAATTATATTTTAATTGCCAATGAATATTTGAAAATTTTAATGTGGAGTGTTAACAAGGTTCCGATGCCAGCCGACATTTTGTGTGTTCCCAATATAGAACGGGAAAGGCTTGTGTATATCGACGTCATTTAGTCTGGCGACATTTGCTCTGGTGCTTCAATTGACCCATTCCGTTTGCCACACATGGACGTGAACAAATAAGGGCCAAAATGAATTTAACTTCGCTATTGTATTGAAATTTATTGAACCCAGCGAGGTGTTGTGACAAAACGTTAATGAAAAGAAAACATATAAAGCTTAACTCCCAACAGGTCAAAATAGGAAGTGAACAAAGAGTATTCCAATGTTAACTTTATTTGATTATTTTGTAATATTGGTAGGTGAATATTACCAAATCAGTTCATATTCGTCGCTATTTAAAACTCACAATAAAAAAATATTACCTACCTAATATTTATTATTAGGTAAAATTTGTGATGGCCTGTAATAGATAGAAAATTGGTAACAGTATTTTAACGGGTATTACACATGTGTGCTTCTGTCATGGATAGTACGAACAGAAAACATATCAATCATATATTGTCATTGCGTGAAGGGGAAGAAGGAGGGCTGTCGTAATGATATGTCATTCAATGCTCTTACAATAACACAATATTTTAAATATTTACTATCCCGTTACTAATAATTTTAAATGTTCTGAAGGCCTACAATATTATTTCAAGACGAAGTGGTGAGTACTGAACTAATGACACAATGTATAATTGAAAAAAAAATGATTTCAAATTTTTCACACAACTAAAGTTTATAATACAACAAAACCGCAAGGTAAATCACGATTAACCAGTAACTTAAACCGAAAACATGAACGGATCGAATGCACGATGTAATCCGGTTCCTGTCGCGTATGTACACGCGAATAATTCAACAGTACGATCGCCATTCTATGAGCAAACAGATAGTCCTCACTTCCGACACATGTTTCCGTGGACGACACAAGTAACTGGTCACGTAGAATATTGACGCCTCCAGCTATCCATTCGCCGGGACAATACCTACGGTGCTAAGGGAGACATTTTTATGCGGAACTTACGTATATCATTCTAAGCATTTGGCGAGAAATAACGCGTATTTTCAGAACTTTAAATTCTGTGAATTGAGTGCTACTCTTCTCTTAAGATTGATCAAGTGCAATGTAAAGGTTAGATGGTACGTAGATGTTTGGGTACTAAATAGGGAAGAACAAACAATATTTTTACGAATGTGACAGTTCGAGTTTTTCTCTGTAACCTTACCGTGTCTAGCAATCCTGCTATACCTGCTGCACTGTATTTTAGTATGGATATTTGTGACATAGACCATCTGCATACATTGACCTTAAAATCCTATAGTGAGACGAAGCAAAATAATGAGATTACGAATTATTTTTAAGATAAGTTTGGTGTTTTTTTTATCATAATTTATTTTCGACATTCCTAATTGAAGTGAAACTTTATATCGCCATTATGGCTACTTTATTAATCAATATTTATGAGCATTTAATATCAACTTAATTTAATACCTTTCCAAATAAATTATGACAGAATTAAGCGCTAAACAAAGTATGATCTGGTTACCTTTCCCGACCTTTCTTGTACTCTCGCCAAGAGATTAAAAATTTAAAAACAATTTTAATCTAAATATATTTTACCTCAAAACACTAACTGGTTTAAAATTAAATATTTAGAAAGGTCTAAAGGACTGTTGTGGCTTTTTATTACAAGATAGGTATAATCGAAAGACAATTTTTTACCAATAACAATTTAGTATTTTACAATAAAATTAATCGGTCAAATAATTTCAATTTTCGTCACAATTTATAAAGCCTTTATTGGACACAACAATCCACAATTTAGCTTATCACCTACCGTCTTCTTTAAAATTAAAAAAATGCTTGTAAAATAATACAAACCTACTAAAATATAGCGAAATACGCGATTACAAAATCAATCTATCATATATATAGTATAGTCACATCAATAACTCTCATGTAATCCCGTAAACAAACTTCTAGAGCTGACTAATTGTTCAGACGACGTTGACTCATTAAAACAGGTCATGTTAAAACATTAGTCTTAGGCGGTAGAACATTAGGTAAAGTGTGCTGTATATACCTACTATTAAAACTGGAGTCGTATTCGTGAGACATCAATTTTACTCTCGTATCTGCGTTGACTAAACGGGTAAGCAGACACCGGTTCTGTGCTAAATATCGCGTCTTTTAAGAAAACTGAAAATTAAGAAAAAAATATTGGGGTTCTCATAAAAGAACATCCGATAATATTTTAAAACGAGTTTAGCAGCAAAAAGCGCTTCGCTGGCAAAAACCAATGTGAAAAATATTCGATTCTCAAATCGTTCCCTTACTAGAAGAGGCATTTTCCAAGCAATGAAATGCATTTAGGGTGCTTCTATTATTGTGATATTAATCCGTATCTCGCCAAAACAATGTCTATATCAAGTATAGTCAAAAACATAAAGCCAGGTACACAATCAGCTTTACAAAACACTCAAAAACAATTAAATCCAATTAGCCGTTAATACAGCTAGGATACGAAATAGCCCTGATACTTATTAGAACTCCACTGAAAACCACTAAGGTTTGAAATTTCATTGAGGATTTCAGACTGTCTGTTAATCTGAGTAAAATATTAATAAATGTAGGTACTAAATATAATTTAAATAGTTAATGATCTAGAATTATGACTACTAGACAACTGATACACATATATTCAGAAACAACAAATGATCTTGCTCATCACACAAAATTGTCCAGGGCGGGAATCGAACCACCAGTACGGCAGTCGGCCACTAACCACTTGACAAACAGGCCAAGAGTGTTCCACTTTTATTATTTTTCAGCAATACATTCAGATAAAGTGACTTTTTCGCACTATCCATTACATATTAGAGCTGGCAATATGTTAAAGTGCGTACAAAATTTATGATAGATCACAATGTTTTTCTCTTATATTTATTGCTTTTTCAGCACACAATTTTATTTATCTTTGATGTCATACATGTATTGGTAAACTTGTAAAATTTGTATTGATGACTTTCGGATACAATTAATGAAAACCCATGTACTTTAATCACATAATTTCAAAACATACCAGACACTAGACATAATAATATGTTTTGGTTATGACGTTTCTTTTCGTTTGTTTTTTGATTAATTAAAATATATATAAATACCTACAAGGACTTTTCACATTGTAAAGTTCATAAATCACTGCTGTATTTCGGCCCACAAAGTGAGAATTTAGGAAATAATGTTCTAACAGAACTCGTTGGAAAATAAACGCTGTAAATCTGAGGTTAGCTTAATCTCTGGAGAAACGGCTCGGCTGCGAAAGCTTATAACTTTCTTTCCTAGAAAAACGGCATTCCTATTTGCTTTGGAACTTATGAGAATTCACAAACGGCTTCATATGATTCTGAACGTTATGTGAACGGTTTTATTTTATTTAATGACATTTTAAAAGTACCTACTATACTTTCTAGACCTTAATATATCTCTACTAAACGTTTTACTTTGAAATGAACCTTTTACGGATTTTATCGCGGATTACTTTTAGATTTTAATTCCCGACGTTTCGACACCTTTGCAGGTATCATGATCACGGGCAGACTGAGATGGCGTTGGCGATGGCGTCCGACCTACCGCTAGGTCGGACCGTAAATAATTAGTTAAAATATGAAGGTACAATGAGGAACATCTTCTGTCTGCCCGTGACCATGATACCTGCAAAGGTATCGTAACGTCGGAACTAAAATCTAAAATTAGACCGCGATAAATCCGTAAAAGTAGTTTCATTTCAATGTCTAACATTAGCGTAAACCTAAGAAACCCCTATGTAACGTTTTACTTTTGAAAAGCCTCGTAGTGAACTTGATGCACTTAAACCTCTTTTCTTAATAAATTTCATATGTTTTTTAACATAATAATGTGCTGTGATTTTATATGAACAAAAATGCTAACTGCGCATAAAATTCCTCCTTCAATCAACGTTAATAGCAGAAAGTATTCTTCAAATAAAGCGCTCTTTGTTTTCTACGAGAAGTTTCTTCGACGCCTTTGCTTTTTGACTGCATTTCTGCTTTGACAATTTAATTAAAATAATGTTGTTTTAACGTTATACAATATACCTGTTTATGTTAACCTTCGGGATAATAAAATGATATATGAAACTCTCAACATTTTTTTTAATTTACCGTATGTTATATCTCCTTTTTTAATCTTAGATGTTTATCAGATAAATCTATGATTTGTATGACTACTAGAAATCGCAAGGAAGAAATGTTTCATCTAGATGCATTGTTACTCCGAAGCTAGCTGCAGGTAATTGATGAATGTAATCTCCAACGACTGCTGCCATACAAACGCAAAGAAGTTGAAGATCTTATTCTTCAACTTGGAGACGAAAGTCCTAACCACGTACAAACATCTTAGCAGCTCTTAAACCCACGTCATTTACCTTAACAGCCGTCTAACGAACAATCATTTGTTTCCGAGTTCGTTTATCAATATAAATTGATTAACCGTTTCTTTTAATTTCAGCACTAGGTCTGGAACCGGACTTCCTATATCCATTGGAGAACGTGACGATCGCACAGGGCCGGGACGCCATGTTTACCTGCGTGGTCAATAACCTGGGTGGTTACAGGGTGAGTGGCGACACCGCCACTGCCAGGGTGTGTATCAAACCGACTCATTACAGCTAAATAGAGGAGCACAGAAACAGCACTTGTACTATGAGATCTATAATTTATATTTTTGACTCTTTGGCATAGAATGAACGCGATATTGCGTTGATTACCTGTTGATGCCACTTTTTTTTATTCTATCCTAATTTTAATAACCAGAACTTAAGATTTTTTTAGTTTTGATTAGTTTTCAACGCATGTCTTTTGTAATCTGTAACTTGCAATATTTTTTATATAAATAGTTTCTTTAATAAAACTTTCTCTCTCTCTCTTTTCTCTTCTCTCTCTTCTTTATTGAATTTAGAACTAGTCAAAATTTATTACTTTTCAAAATAAAAATAAATAACGTTTATTGAAGCGTTTAAAACTTCTCATATAAAATATAGATCTCAACAAATAGTGTTTGCACCACTTCCACATTTCTTAGCACACTACCTTCAATGCACATTCTTCAGCACTCTTCGAGACTCACAGCACCACTTTATAGAACCTATCTCTATCCTAGAATAGAGTTACACCGGTACTTACTATTTGCACAAATATACTATAAGTTTGTCCACATAGCCGTAGTTTGTTTGAGCACAACTGCGTTAGACACACACACTTGCACATAGAAACTAAGATCCAAGAAGGTGATAAACGCATTGATTTATGCAAAACGAACGAAACTATTCTTGGGTTTTAAACACGATGCACAATTCGTTTATTTTAAACACACGTCTTGAAGCATGCTTTATACAAAATGCACCTTATCCCTACGACGTTTTAGTTGAAAATTGTTTTAATCGTTGCACGTCAGTCCGTTTCACGTTTGTCAATCATTGTCGGAACAAAAACCGCACCCCACTATGATGGGATCACTTTGTCCAAGGAATTTACGTTGCAAAACAGTCACTTTAGGAAATTAAAATAAAGCCGGGACAAACCCCCTCGGTCCCCGTTCAATCATTTCGAGAGGCGGTGCTCTCAAAATGTCCTGGGAGTTAATCTTGTACACTATCATTATGATATACGGTACTGTGTCGCATGCGATATATCTTGCCCTGAATTAAGTCGATCGTCTTTCTGACAGTTTCATGAATATTAAAAAGCTCTGAATTCACTTACTCACAAGATTGATTGACCAAAAACCGAAGATGTCCAAGGGTTTAAATGTTCTAAAGTTTGCGCGTCTTAATATTAGATGTTATTTCATTTCTCACCGCCTCTATATTTGGCAATAGCAACAATAACACGATTGCTACAATAACAAAAGATTGAGCAATAAAACCGTACACAAATGCTCTTTCGTGAATCTTTCTCTTACTGGAAACAAGATTCGATAATAGTCTCTCTGGGGCCGTTACCTCAGGTCACTCGATTCTACACGAGACTATCGATTCTCTCGTACCGATACATTTACATTTGCTTTTCTATATCGATTCCGCGTAAGTAATTACACAAGACTAATAACATTTTCGCATGTATTTCTCAACGATTCCCACGTGAGTCGGAACGGAATGGCATCAACACGATAGTTGTCTAAGGAATAAACGTCAATTAACTTGGTAGAAATAATTAAATTTACTACAGAGTCATTTGTTTTGTATTCGACCGTATACAATATAGGCAAAGCTCAGAATAGGAAAGATAGTCATTCATATACAACAAAAAACTAATTTTCTTTGAAATTTTTAAAACAAATCGCGCATCCATTTTTACATTTTAGTTTGCATACACTTCATTATTTACCAGATTGAATGATTCCCGACATCAAATTGGCTAAATTGTAAAACATCCATAAAACACAATGACAGTCTCAATACATAATACACAAATAATCCAAATCTTAAACACAACTTCGATATGCACCGCTGGTATGGATGAGTTCAAAATTTGGTAAATATAAAATTGTTTTATTATTTAACCATTTGTTTATGTAAGCGTTGCAATTTCAGTCTTTTGAATCTGAAATTACATCGCTCAACAGCTCTGCAATCCTTTCTCCGCTCATTTGAATAATGCAGATAAAGCATAACCAAAGAGGGGGAATGCAAGAATTGTAAGGCTGTTGTAACAAAGCAATGTCGTGTTTAAGCACTAAAAGGTTTTAGTTATATTTGTTCCAACTGTAGTTTTCTAGGCACCTAATTAGTGACTAATTAGAGTTGCACAAGCACTATACGATTGTAGATCCCTCTTTAAGCTGCACCTCTATTAGTGCACTCCTTCTTGCACTTTCTCTATCCACTTACGTGTTGTAATAATTTAAAAATACAATAAGTTTTAATATCATACATTAATGAGTGAGAAACAATGAAAGAATACAAGGAATTTTAAAAGCAAATTATGTTCATAAGTCCTTTTATAGGTCACGTGCTCTTATCCAAACATAGAGAGGCAATTATGAAAGAAATATCATACCGAATGAAATTTTCAATAATAAAGTTATAATACCGTGGACGAGGCGTTGTAGACAAGTATAAATGCGGTATTTCTGTTCGTATTTTTTTGTTACGCGCTATGCAGGAAATTAGCTTCTATTGCGATGTCGACGCTTTTGGTAAAGCGGATGAAACGAGGGCGTTTTCAGTGCGCCCGCAGCCCGCCTCATAGCGGCGACCAGACGAAAATGTAATTAAAAATTCCGAGAGCATTTTGCGCGGTGCTCGCAACAAGATAGTGTTGCCGGCTCGAGAATCGTTGTCGTGACTGCCTCTTGGGAAGCACTCGCTTGTAATTAGACTTGTTCGTTTAAAGTCTTCATCGTTTATAAACAAAATGTCATGTAAAGGATAATTGATACAGGAATGCAGCGCTTTATATATCAATGTATTTACATTGTTATTTTCTACATGCACACTTTGGGCGTTGATTTTCGCTGACCTGGGATGTTCGCGGGATAGGTAGCGTGGATCAAAGCGGACACGAAGGCGATCCTCGCTATACACGAGCACGTGATCACGAACAACGCGCGGCTGAGCGTCACACACAATGACTACAATACCTGGACGCTTAACATTAGAGGCGTCAAGCGAGAGGACAGAGGACAATATATGTGCCAAGTTAACACTGACCCAATGAAAATGCAGGTAAAGTACTACTAATTTCTAACCATTATAGTGTTCTACTGTTAGTTTAACAAGATTTATTTGCTGTTACGCGGGTTTTACGTCTATTGTGCATGTATGTGTATGTACACAAAAATAACTTCGCACGCAATTTTACAATACCTTCAATTATTAAATTGAGCAGATACGATTGATATTTTATAATGTTATAATTATGCATAATTGCCTGCTGGTAATCAATTACGGGTTTTTGATTAATTGCATAAATTAGGTGTATTTAATATTTTCCAACAGTTGTCGTTTTGGGATATTTGTATACCAGATTTTCAGTATAATTAAATTGTAATCTTAATAATCAATCCGAAAGCGAATTGGACTATATTATTAAGTGTTTAAATAAAATTTGTATTTACTTCTGCATTTCTTAGTAAGACACCAATATTTATTAGACGCGCGTTACAGATTCACTTTCGAAGTTCTTAAACTGATTGGGACTGTACGCCTGTCGCAGGGAACGTACACCCTGTGTATGGTACTGATTCTTTCCAACAATGGTCATAATTCCTGGAGGCCTACAACTACTTAAAACGACTAAAACGAGATGCCATTCTATACTTTGTAGTGAGCTGTGACTTTTCCACAGCCGCTGTACCATTACCAGACGTGGTGGTAGGACTTATGTTTTATGAGCTCATAGACATCATCGTCTTAAATATCATCGACTAACTTCTATTTCAGACTGCATTCCTGGAGGTAGTTATTCCTCCTGACATTATATATGAAGAGACGTCTGGAGACATGATGGTCCCAGAAGGTGGTTCAGCGAAACTGGTCTGCAAGGCCAGAGGATACCCTCCGCCCAAGATTGTGTGGCGCAGGGAGGATGGAGGAGATATTATATCTAGAGGAGGACCACAGGGAAAGACTAAAGGTACGGACTTCATCAATTTTTGATCTTTATTATGTTTTATTTAGATATAGATAGAATATAAAGGAAAATTATTCAATACATATGTATTTACAGTACTGTCTACATTGTTAAACATAAAATATTTATTACCTTTGTGTAGTTTAGAAATCAGTGAGAACAAAATGACATTTTTGTACAAATAGGCCATCCTGTTCGATTTTTCTATTCAAAAAAGTATTCCGTGTTTTTTGGCCAATTTCCCAACCTGTTACATTTTCTATAATTTTTGTCACAACAAACTAAATAACACCTTAAAAATGATAGAATATGATGCTTTATTCACTACAAACATAAGAAAATGAAGCCTTAAGGGCTCAGACGTAACTTAGTCTGAACTAACTGACAATTATTACTCATTAATAGCTCAGTAGCGATCTGTTAATTCAAGATGTTACCATTAAATATAGCTTACTGCATCGACACTCAAGGCCTCTGAATGTATGTACCTATGTATTAGTACGACGTCGAAGCGATGCTGTAGGATTTAGTGTACAAGACTTAGGCAGAACAATGGTCCTACTTAATCAGTTAATGTCTGATGTTCAAATCGGAAAGATAGTAATTGAAATGAAATTTATATTTATTAACAGGGAATTTAATTAACAATCGAAATTTAATTAAAATTGAAAAAAACGTATCCAATAATAGTTACCTTAATAAGGCAGAGTTTTTTTATTACCTGCAAATGCATTTAACATACAGAAAATAATTTTACATAAAATACATAATTTATAATCGGTATGTATCGGATTGTTGGATAATTAAATACTGAATTTACGGAATGAACTGATGTTAGGTGAATTTACTGAATATAAATAAATTATAATTGTTGTAAAACGATCAAATTATACACGGAAACAATCTACGTGCTTTATAAAAGCAAATCGATTTCATAACTCACGATACATATGTTTAAAATAAAGTTTGTTGTTTATCTAATAATTACCTACATGTATTTGAAATTAGACCAAATTATTTTATAGTTTCAACAAATCGTTGCAAACACGTTTCCTCTAATTAGTGTTCATAATCCCGCTTAATTACCTAAATATAAATTAAGCTGTCACCTCATTTGTCCGATTACGAAGCTATGATTATTCTATTTCACTGTTTTGACAAGCGTAACAATTCAAACAAACATTATGAGGAATTATGCTAAATTTATGATGTACTAAGGTGACTAACAATGGCGTGCTAAAGGCGAATCATTTACTTCTATGAGCCAACTTAAGGGCTCTTAACACGATACCTTCGAGCTAATCTATCGTTAAACTCACACTTTGAAAATAAACGTATCTGTATTGTAATTGACTTTCTGATTGCAGTCAATTTTAATTAAATAGATAAACTTTTATAGTGGTCTGTAATAAAACTTCATAAGTTACGCCATTGCATGAATGTGGTGAGCGTTGAAAAGTGGTCAAATATTTAAACATACAAATATAATGTTGTGAACAAATTGTATCCTAGAACTTCTTACAAGTACATTACGTATCTACGTAAACTACATAAAATTGTATCAAATATAATTAATTCACAATAATAGTATCGAAACCCAATATACCTACACGTTTTGTTTGTTATTCAAATAAGCACATTTCGGTCTACCTGTTACTACAAAAAATTACAAGTACCTTTCAGATAAAAACTCAACACACAATAAAAACAAACGCAACCGTTACAAAAATACCAGGCAACTATTTATAAAAGCAATTTTGCTGTACCTTCATACATTGCGATTAAAACTATAATAATGCATGAAAATGCATGGTTCATTCAAAGGTTCATATAAGTTGTACGAGGTCGACCCTCCTCAAACTGAGAGCCGTGGAACTAGGCAGAGCTTAACCTAACCCAGTTTCACTATTATCCACCTCTAAACTATTCCAGCTCTAAATATCGTTAAGTACATTAGTTTTCGAAGCATTACTTGCAAATATGATGACGCGAACTAAACTTATACTCCACAGCTGAAGTTACTAATGCAATTTACAAATTTAGAACGCTACCTAAGAATGTAGTCGTGTTTATGTCAAATTTCAGAATAATGTATGTTCGTTGTTCTTTTAAGACCAAAATAAATCGCGTTTACATTTTGTATTGGATTGTTAAAGATGTGAACAACTTAAAGAAACAACTAACAAATAAATCAGAGCTTAAAATATTCACTATTGAATCTTAGCAGTAAATCACACCGCAGCACCTCAGGAACTCCTATTACCATTCACACCGCCCTTCCTAATCCCGCCGGATTACAATCTCGAGACGGTCCGGGAATAATTACTTACCTACTCATCTCTGCATTTGGTCAAATAAAAGCTGGAAGGGTGATATTGTTAAGTCCTAAATTAACCGCAATATTCAAATAATGCTACAATTTACAATAAAAACAAAAAGCGACGTATTGTACGTTTTTATTTTTGATATACTCGTAGCAATAAAATTAATCGGCCGTCGGAAAAAAATCGAATGTCCATTCCATTTATGAAATTGAAAGCGTAAAGGCGTATTTTTGAAATTCAAACGTTGGGTAAAATATTCGCTGTCGTATTCGGCTATGGGGAACTTTACTATGGCTCAAGTACAAAAATTATGCTAGCACAAGGGGAATTCGTGACGAGTGGCAATTGGGAACTGTACTGACAGGGTGATTAATCAGCAGGTCCCACTTAACCCTACCACTGTTCATACCTCCTCTTGCCATCAGTCAATTCATTAAGCTAACAAAGTACTACCGGTAATGACTTTCACAACGAGCCGAGCACTTCGATACTACGGCTAAGATTAGTGCACACTTAGAACTAACCAATTCTATGCGTTTCAATTACCTAATAGGCACGTACTGCAATTATGCACATTAACAAATATATAATAGCATTTTTTGTTAACAAAAAAAACTTTAAGAATTAGTTGTCTCATACAAGTAATGTTTCCGTCGGTGGATAGTTAAAAAGCCCATCAGCATTAATCGACAATATTAGTTTAGTCTAAGATTTGCGTGAAACCAAAAAAAAAACTACTAAATTCGAAACATTCAAAAACCTACCAATCAATTAATCAAGAACAGGAAACCAGTGAAAATAAACTGCCCTAATATTTGTAATTGAATAAGTGGAAAGGTGATACCCGCCTCAACCAATTTTAAATGAACTAACATCAATAACAATCATCAATTTGAGTGAAGAAGTTTAATTAAAGAAGCCGTTACAAGTTACCTCCATAAATCTGGACAGAAACAATACAGGCTATCCATTACTTGGCCGATGTTTCTTCACGAATATTCCAATGAGGAAAGTTAGGGGCCCGGCAAAGACAAATATAGTTTTTTAATGACTAACGAAGACCACTTTCCAATTTGTTATCTCCAACTGAGGGGCAACTTCGACCACATAAATCAAATTTAAGTGCAAGAATTTAATATTGCCATGATATATGATATTGCTGCATCGATGTAAGTAAGTAATAGCTTTTGCGTGCCCCGGGATTGAGAACTATAATTTTGAATAATATAGTCATCGTTACTTTTGAATGCTAGTACTTGAAACGTGAATAGGCAATTTATTTATTGTAATTTCTTAGTACCTTGTTATGATTCTGTTGACATTAACGTGACATATAACGTCATAATCATCAAATGTATAGTCATATATTCTCGAGAGAATAGTATAAGTAGATACAAGAGGCACGAAATGCGTATTATGGTGTGTAATAATAATTATATCGCGGACGGCAAACAGTGTCGCCAACAATAGGGTATTATTCAAAATTTGCCCTTTATTGTTTCACATAAAACATGTTCGTGGTGACAACGGCGTGTCGCGTGCCTATTTGTTTCATGTTCTACACCAAATTATGTAGATAAGCGAATGAATGGTTGAAACTTAGTCGTAGACTGATGCAAATTAACTCGAACATCCTTCCATTCGACGCTTTTCATCAGCTCTACAAAGTTTGAAACAGATACGGCTACGTACTGCGTTATCCGGAATTGTTAATCCCAATTATCGAGTAAGTTGTTCGATGATATTCGATTCATAACAATTGTTTGCACAATTCAGACAAAAGTTGTTCGCGATCACAACAGCTAATGGAGTCTATTAAGTGGTATATTTCTACAAATTAAATTCGAGTGCTCTTCCGCGGATGGTGTTACATCTACCCTAATAGAAAATAAATAATTACCCACTTCGTACAGAACGTTACGAATTTATAATTAAAATTATAACTTTTGAACAAGAAGTGATGAGAAAATGTTGGTTTTCCATTTTACTGAAGGACACTCCACCAAAGTACTGGACTTTTGCCGCCTTCAGCGTAGACATTAGCGGTGACGCGATTACTACCAATATTATGAATAGACTTTCAAGGCTTTGAATTTGCTTTAGAGACTTTATAATTATGTTAACGAGTTGGATCTAAAACTATAATACAATTGGTATTTTTGTAAATAATTATTAAAGTGTTATGAATTTGTAATAAAATAAAGTAAGCAAATAACACAATCAACTTTGGTTTTGATAAGTTGTCTTTTGATATAATTTTTCTTTATCTAATATTCTGGGAATCTGCTAAGCTTAATAAGCTAAAGTATTATTGAGATAAGATATTTAAGACTTTTCTAACCATACGCATGAAACAATTTGCAGGATTTAGGCTAAATAATATATCGTCATATGAAAAAATCTTCTTATATTCTTTAAAAGGTTCTCGTGTAAGATTTCGTATGTCTGTGGTAAACCCACTAGGGTCCGTGGGCTCAAGCATCACTTGACTTATGACACATCGACAGGCCAAGTTTATTCAACGGTCTGCCTCGAAGAAGAACAAAAATGAATGGAGTGGTCTGTAGTTTATTTTTTATAGTTTATTTTTGTGGTAAATGAATATTCCCTAAGAATAATGATATCATCATTGGCCTAGCCTTTTCCCAACTATGTTGGGGCCGGCTACCAGTCTAACCAGTTTCAGCTAAGTATCAGTGTCATAATGATATGAATGATGAAATTTATTGGTGCTTATATTTTCATGAGTAATAGTTTGATCCCAATATCGTGATATAAAAATGTAATATGTATCTCAGCAAATAACTATAATCAAATATTTTGTTTAGAGATTTGCAACTCTCTTTAATTAACGAGATTGGTGCATTCGACATCCATTCAAATAGGTAATTCGAATGTTACCTCTACGTTAAAACGCACAAACTTATATCAACAAAAAATATAAAAGCATGACAATAAAAAAAAACAATACCGTGGAGCGGCTCTATAGTCGGCGCTGTGCTCGCATTGTTTGCTAACGAAGCGTCGTCCCGCCACCGAGAGCTCTACACTTTAAACCATCAACGGTGTACAGCTCCTTCGGAAAATATTGCCCTAGCTTTTTATCCTCTTGTTTGAATAATGGCTGTAAACGTACTTGGCCGCCATTCGAGCAAGGTGTCAGGAAAACAGCTCGAGTTTGAACCACTAACGGCACTTGTTTACACAACCCGTCAACTTTTGGCGGTTCACAAGTGTTTTCCAACAGTTACTGGTGGAATGTAAAGTAAGCACTTCGGTAGATAGTGCTCAAAACCGTTTTGCGTTTAGTTGGTCTTCGCTATCGCAATTCCGAAGTGTATACATAGGTTCGGAGGGTCTTGTGTACCTAATTTTAAATATTTTGAGGGACGATGTAACATTGCTTTCCATTTTCTTTAAATAGAACGCCGCGGTACAGCCGCTGGTGTACCGACAAAAATATATCGTATGTTTATTTTTGGATTGAGATTTATTCATACTACTAAAGCTACGAAACCTTAAACTAAGGGAGCTAATTTCACCTAAAAAAATATGCATATACATTCTCAATAATAGTTCCTTATGTAAGTATGCTGGCTTCCATGTAAAATTTCCTTCAAATTGTGTTCACATATAAGTTTAAAAAGAACTTTGGTTTTAAACCTTTCTTTCTTCGCCTGATTTCTACATCCGAGAGCAACGCTCATTTATTTCCAAGTCAGACAACTCACGTGATAGACTAAACTCAATGTTAAGAGGTCCAGATTTGTTCTCCACTTACTTTCTTAACAGAAGTTTGTTCAAACCTTGTGGTGCTTTAGCTTTAATTGAAGTGCATTTAAGTTGTGTAATTAAAAACAATAATTATGAAGCGACTGCATTAAACATTTACTTTGCCATTAACCGAAAAACGTGCTTGATAAATTTGATGTTTGTTTTTACTTTACGTTACACAATATTTTTTTCAGTAAAAATAAATCTTCATATAACATATCGAAACTGTACTATGATCAATTTCCAGTCTTACCAGACCCAGTACTTTTTTTATAATTCTACATCTATGTATATATATTACTTACATCTACAGACGAATAGTTCATTCTTACCATTTGTCCTCAGTGACGTCATTGGAGGGCGAGATAGTGAACCTGACTAAAGTGACGCGCTCGGAGATGGGCGCGTACCTATGCATCGCGGCGAACGGCGTGCCCCCCTCAGTCAGCAAGAGAATAATGCTGCATGTACACTGTGAGTATTACTGATACGCTACTGATAAGGGATGAATGTGACAAGGAGAACGCACTAGCGGTTTACCGCCCCGAGCGTTTTTTTTTGTTACATATTTGACTTTGCTGCTTTGTTTTAAATCCAAATAGGGCTAAACACTTCTTGAAATCAAAATATTTTTTTCCTACTTATGAAACGTATTGTATGGTTCTATTTATATTTTGGTATTATTTATATGCAATGCAATATTATAGTGCTTTCGAGGCTATTATAGTGAATTCGTATGACAGAGCCAGAGAGTGGCATTACAATGTACTTCACGAAATTTTTGCCGTCACCAGTAGCTTAAATTTTGTCATTTAAATACAATTTTTAATAAGTAACCCTGTCCATAATATTCAACCGCTTGTAATTGAAGACGTTTGCTGAGCGGTTCAAAAATTGAAGAGCGGAAAACGCAAGGTAGGTTTACCGGCTAGTGCGTGAGAGCGCTTATTCTGCAAAGACAAAAGACTTATTATAACCATAAAGTTTGTGTTGAAGGGAGATGATTGTGACTAACTGTGAAGACAAATGACTTATTATTATTATCATGAAGGGTAACTATTAGCTGTCTCAGTTTAACTTGAGATACATTTTGTTGATGTATTTGTCTGTAGAGATATAAGTTTAGTTGACTTTGTACGAGAGACACGATTATTATGAAGTCGGTTTGTCACTTGTAATTGAATGCACGAAACATACTCGCAGATTGAAATAAAAGCAAAAGAAATCGTAGATTTGACAATATAAAGTCAAGGACAATTGAATTACCGTAAATAAAACTGATAACTTTGTGCCATCACGGTTCATGATATCTGAATAAATAGACGGTCAGTATGAAGTAAACCAAAATACATCTGGAAAGTACGTGTGAAAACCATTTTTTATAAATATTTGTTGAAAGAAAGAAACTTATAACTAATATATACCACCCAAACTACGTACCATTTCCAAATTCAAGTCATGTATCAATTCAATCATCGATAAAGTTACCTGCGTAAAGCATAGCAAAAAGCGTTACGTTGCGAACTCACTTATCAAACGATCGTCCTAATTTATAACCAGGAGTTATTCAATGCTCGGTCTAAAGTTCTCAACTACAGAACACCGGTCCCCCGGCTCGAACACGTAAGCAATTGGGAGATTTTCGTGTTATCACGTATCATCTTTGGTGCGTGTCTTGCATCCAAATTACGTACCAAAGCGTCGAAAGTTACTGCCCCGTTGACTATCGGAATCTAGTTATAGTACGGGTTTCAATTAGATGAAATCGACTGATAAATTTGAGTTACAATATTTTGGTATCTATTGTATGTATCTCATAACAATAAATTAAGGTGACAAATTTTAATTTGAAATTTAAATGTCTGAGTTCCAATAGCTGAAAAAATGTTTTTGATCAAGTTAAAAATACTAACTAATTAAGAAACACAGTTACTGATGCATACAAGGACGCTATAAATACACATAACTGGTTTAATAAGGTAGCGTTTGATTTCGTACACAATATTATATTTATCTTCATTAAATAGACACGAAACTTTCGGAGTTGCTACGAAGCGTAGCGTCTACGTCGTAGTAGACTCTACTTAACGACACCTTTTGCTACAACGATGCTACGAGTGTAGTGCTCTCCAGACACCTTTTACAATTTTATGAAGACAGCGTTTAAATATAATTAAAAAATAAATACACATTTAATTTAATTAATTATATAGTTTGATAAATTTAATCTTTCTCTTCTAATATATAAAATTCCCGAGTCAAGATGTTAGTTACCGTACTCCTCCGAAACGACTTAACTGATATTTACCAAATTTTATATGCGTAATGAATAGGTCGGAGAATCGACTAACATCTATTTTTCATACCACTAAGTTAAAAGGGTTGCTCACACTAAAAAAAATATTTTATTTTTTGGACGAAACTGTTTGTTTTTATTTTTTTTAATAATGTGGCATTAAAAATACATACAATTAGAAAAAAAAATATTCGGCAAAACAACGTTTGCTGGGTCAGCTAGTAAAGTATAAAAATAGGACAGAATAGGATATGCTTAAATTGTGAAATGTACTCTATATAGAAAGGTTTTATAATCTACATAAAGCCTACAAGTAATTTTTGGAAGTCATATAAGCGTTCTTGTAAAGGTTTATACCAAAATAAATATACGAAAAATAAATATTTCGTAGAGATCTGAGATCTTCTCATTACATTATACTTACAATTTAAATTCTATTTATTCTTCGCACTCTCAATGTCCAAGACTACCGAATATATTTTTTTATCACAACAAACATACTTATCACAGTCATTGTTAAATTGAAGGTTCGCACATAATTATTGTATGATTCTCTACTTTTTTTTTCCATCCTTTTTCCCCGCTGGAGAAATATTGAGTTTACTTCGGAACAACAATTTCAATCAAAATAGTGCATCCCTATCAAACAATTTTCATACCTTAACAGATCGAGCTTTTTTCTATACAATAGAATAAACAAAAAAGAAAAAATCTGTATGGTTAGCTCGAGCCAGCACTCAGACAAATTAATCTCCTATCTGTACGGATCAACCGTTCGCATTCGCGCGTCGATCGCAGAATCACTGCAGAATCACTGGTGAAATTATAGTGTGGCACACAGGTGCACACGCCCATTTCCATTTGCATGGATAGTGTTATGCTGTTGGGAATTGGCGCTGATCAGTTCATGAATCTGAAAACCGATGACACTGTAATCATTTTGTATTATGGCATAGTTTGTTGTGATTTATTTGATACCATCTTGATAACATACAGTTGGGAAAGCATGATACGAGTATGTACGTTTATATTATAATTATGTTTTGTGATGAGTGAAGTACTTATCTCGCTAGCAATGTTTACCAGCGTTCTTGCTAGATTTATAGTTATACTGGACATAGCCCATGGCTTCATCAGCGGAGATGTCGATTATATGTGCAACAGAAGTTTTCTCGGTAATCCTATATTAAGGACCTTCATTTGTATCAAAATGAGTCTGGTTGTTTGCGAGTGCATAAGTAACAAATATTAACAAACACAGACACAGACTTTTGTCTTTAGAATATTTGTGTGATTTTGAAGTGGAATGACGAAATAGTCCTAGGTCTGACCAATGAGGCAATTGCCTTTTGGTATAGAGAAAAAATGTAGCAAAAATAAAAATATAGTTTTTTTAATTAAAAAGCCTGGTGAGTCAGAACAGATCAGTCTTTCCTAATGACATGAGAAGATATACAGAGCCCCGGTGAAGTAATAACATCTTACTGCGATTACACATTCACTAGACGTGTTCATTATGGCTTTACAGCCCTGAACAACCATTTGTTTTAAATGACTACCAACCGAGCTCCGCTGTGAATTGACAATTACGAACTGACTATTTTGATAAGAACTTAGTTAAATCACGCAAAGTGTTTTTGATATGTATTACCGGTTTGTTTTGTTTGATCGCTTAATTAAATTGTACGTACTTGATAGAATGATTAAAAGAAAGTTTTTTTTCATTTAATGAAAATGGGTCGAGTCGATAAGAGAATGGATAAAAGTACACATACCGAAGTATAATCAACTGCCTCTTTATTTAATTTTTTTATGACATTTTCCGATAAACTTTCCTGATCAGAAAAAAGGACGGTATTTAAAAGTGAGACATAGGTGTATCTAGATTAGTATCTTAAAATGAATGAAAGCTGCAAATCTGCTTCCCACATTTTAAGGAAAAATTACGACTTTAGTTTGCCGACGATAATTATCAGTTTCCGTTTAAGATACTAAACTATGCAAAGTACCTACTAATGTTTCTAAGAATCGATTTATTCGTCTAAACTATTTTTCTTCTCAAGCGCCTGTTCGCCTAACAATACAAAGTTGAAAAATTTAATTAAAAACTTTTGCAATAAGAGTTGTAATATGTTTTACAGCGATCCATCAACAATGAAAAGGCTTGTATAATTACAATTATCAAACAAAGCTTTCAATCAAAACCTGTCACGCATACTTTCTATGTGCTCATCTTTTTTGTTTATGCTCCGTTGTTTTAAATATATTTACACGTAACCAAGAAATTCAGTCGCCATTTTAACAAAAACATACAAAACACAGGTGAAATAGCCAGGTACAGGTTAAAATAGTCGTTCAATAGATAGCGTAGGATTTGTTTCTGGCTTCAAGACAGAATCTTTTGAAATGAACATATGTGAGGTACCTATCAAATTGAGCATAAGAATCTAATTGCTTCGTCTGTAATACCATTTGAAGCTATTCTCAGGTCATAACCGTAAAGTCGCAAAGGTAATAATATTTCCAGTGTGAGTGTCTGGTTCTCTCGCGTTTTACCTCAGCGTCCTGCCTATAAAAGTTTTTCGCACAGTTAGCGGGTCACCGGTCGCTCTGTCGCGCTGTCCACTACGTATTTGCATTCTGTTATTGGCAGTTCCGATGTAAACACTCGTCTGATTGGATACTATATTTATACAAACGTGTACAGCAACTAAATAACTTCACAACTTATTTAGATTTCATCTCAGAGCTTAACCAAATACTGCATATTTAATGAGCATATAAACGAGCCGTTTATAGCAAACACAGCTCTTGTTTGACGTAATCCCCGTATAAGAGTCATATTACCATTTTATAAATATCCACATTCGATACTTGACGTTTCATATCTCGTATCTATAAAACAAATAAAAGCCAACGTCGCCTGACGACAACCGAGAGAATTTCACTTCATAGGAAACGCAATTTCAAGCGAACAAACAAACTACTGCCGTCTGAAACCCTTCCACTCAGTTTAATTACTTCACAAAGAATGCGTCGCGTTCGCTCGATGAGGAGACAAAATTAACGCTCTCAAATATTTAATTTAAATTTCCTCCCCCCGAAAACGAATGATAACAGCGGGATGGGTGGACTTGTGGCCGCGGAGGTACATAAAAAATACTTTTTTAGAAGCAGAAGTGAAGCAATTCATTTGTAGCAGTAAATGCTACGTAACGCGATGAGTTTCTTTTAGTTGATTCACTGAAGCCGGGAGACGGCAAATTGAGTTTAGAGAAAAAGAAACACGCCAAACGAAGTGAACAAATCGCGATCAATTTGCAAAGAGGATCCAGCAGTTAAGGATAATTAATTTTAGGATATATTTTCTCTTGTAGTGTTAATTCCGCAGAGCTCGCCCTGATTTATAAGTTTGTCTGCGTTTAGATAGCGTAGTAAATGTAATATGTTTTTAAGGACTGTTAGGTTAAAACTGCAGTTGAAGAAATTCCAAAGTCAACTAAAACAGGTAATAGCTACAAAACGCCAAGAAATCCGAAAACGGCGAAAGCGTGTGCGCCGCTCGGTTAATCAAACTGTCACTTCAAGAATTCCGCGCGGAATCCTTCTCGAGAAAACTCCCCTAACTTTTGATTGCTGCGAGAATTCCTATCTACTTATACAGTTAGAGATTGCTTAATCACGTTCTTTAAGTTTTATGCTGCTCACTAAGCACACACGTAATAATTTTCCACAATTTAATATTTCACCCTTTAATTCTAATAAAGTACAACTGAATAAAACGCAATTGCAATTAGATTAACATCTCGACGGTTCATTATTCCGCTTTATTTAATAAGCAAAAGGCTACCCTCGTTGCCCCTTGGAGTTATTAATTAGAACAAAAATTCTGATCGTTCAGATTTTGTTCGCTAAATTGGCCACTCAAACTCGTAAAAGCCGTCCAAAGGAACTTAACGACGGTCAAAGAGAATAACCGCAAATAAGCTCCGATCTAAGGTCGTGGAAGAAAATTCCGTTTTCCTTAATTCACCCTAAATAGACTTTTGGGGATGCTGGTGCGATTGTTTACATTTGTGAAATAATCCGTTCGCTTTAGAACAACTTGACGCCGTCTTGCCGGCATTTCAGCTTCTTGGTATCTTTTCGAATCAGGGCCTTTGTTCACTGTAAAAACCCTTTGATTTGAATAAAGGTATTCACGATTAGAGGTAGATATTCACGATTTTATGTCTCTACATTTTAACAATTTTAATTCAGCTACGTTAACAGAAGGTACCTGCAAAATCGAAGACGGGTCAAATTTTACATTCAATGCTGCACAATTATTCGCTTATTAAACAACTCTACTAGATTCATCTTCCATTATTGGAAATTATGCAAAAATATGTGATAACAAACAAAGAAAACATGGATTCGAAGGTTTACTCAATTAGAGGTTTTAACACTTACTTGTTGTTTTAGTTATACCGACTCTACGCATCGCTGGAATTTTAGAAACTGACTTTGGACGTAAACTGTAGTTAAATTGCATACAAACATCTAGTCCGTAAAATAGTTAAAGCAAATAGAAGTAATGCAGTCGAGATGATATTCAGAGTAAACACCTGACAGTCGCAGAGTTTTACCAAAGTGCCGGGACGAGGAGAGCAAATACACTGCGCGCGCGACACGGCGGTGACGCTGGAAGATACGAACTAGATGCGCAATGTAAACAATAAGTGAAGGAACTGACGTTCCCAAAAGTTACATGCTTCCGTGCATACTTATGATACACAATTTCACATATTTGCTGCAGTAAATGATGTTTTTTACCCACTGATCTTTTAAATTATCTACGTCAACGAAAAAAAAGACATTGAAACACAAAACATCAACCAAAATAAAGTACACAGTTATTACACTCAGTTTTCATTCAGTTACAATTTGATAGCCAAAACCATTACTCATTAATGAAACAGATTAGATAGCATCATGTTTAACGCTCACGTGAACGTAAAAGTTTATATCCCAACACAAATGCAACTCACCCCGCAATAAATTAACGACAATTCATTATTAACCCGACACATTTACCGCAACTAATAATATGACGGTATAATGCAGTTGAATCCGACGAATGAGTCATTTAAATAATTTTATTCAAATCAGAGAAAAGAAAACGAGGTGGAAAATGTCGCAGTTTTTTTAATTCAAGACAAAAATTGTATAATCAGTATCAGATTACTAGTTCTATGTTAGAAGTTAGAATCCTTCCTTACTAATATTATAAATGTGAAAGTAAATGACTTTTGAAGACTTCTCTTGGAAACGCGATATAACCGACCTCGACGCGGGCAAAAAGCTAGTGCTCTATATTTTTAAATACTAAACTATTAATGTTTGCCCAAAATAACTTTAAAATTAACCTGATGTAAAAGAAAATGATGCAACTTCAAGTGAATGTTTAATTAAACATGAAAATATCTAAATATCCAGTTAGGTTTCCAGAAAATATTTGATCAAGGCAAAAAGTTTTCATCATAAAATAACATGAACAAGTTAAGTGAATGTTACTGCGGTATGCATGCCACGCCAAATGCAAAGGCTTTGCAAGCCTATTTATAACGGAACATGAAAACAGAATATTATGTAAACATAAATGCGACTGAAACCGCTCACTTAGCGGGAACATATTTGTCGAATACCATTCAAAATGAAGTATTTTTATGACTTGCTATGAAAACAGTGGGAAGATACAGTAATAGAATATTAAGAAATTGGTAATAAGTGATAAGTCTTGTTTAACGTGCATATGTGCATATCTTTGGCTCAAAACCCCTCTAAAATATAAAGAAGAAGAAGAATTCTAAGATCAAGATCAAAAATTTTAAAATCAGCGTTACTACAAAAGAAATCTACTCAAATTTAATGATTTATTTCAATGTCCAATTCCAGAGGCGAGATCTTAACGTTTACCGCACGGGCTGGTTCCATGAGGCCCAGGATAGAGAATTGTAAAAAGATTTGGGAGGAGGCCTTTGCCCAGCAGTGAGACACAGTGGGCTAGATAAAAAGAAATCTCCATATCTCAATATCGAGGTCAACTGCTGGAATTAGGCCTCTCCCAATATCCGCCATCAGCCACAACACCTGGTCCTTCGCCTTTTCCATCCAGTCCTAGCTACCTCTTTTCAGTCATCGGTCCATCCGGCTTTAGGGCGTCTTTTACTGCAATAGCCAATCGTGGTCTCCACTCAAGGACTTGACTGCTCCAACGGCCATTGGACTTCGACGAACATGCCAGCCTACAAGCTACGTCATTCTCTCCAATTTTTCTCCGGATAATCTCATTCCAGATTTCATCCCTCAAAGAAACTCCAAATTATTCATACTCAGTTTTAACCAAATCAACAAAATATTCTTTAGAAGCAAACTTAATAATGTAAATTCCTTAAATATGTTACTGCTTACTTTACTTAACACTACTAAATATGCTAAGGAGTTCTAGTGGAGAGATAGTATCTATATTAATATTTACAACGACTCTCATACTCTTTAAGAGAACCACTTTGTTCAAATTACGCTATACGAAAGGTAGTCTGAAATCTTACATTATAAACATTTTTTTTAAATAGGTATTTTTAGTTTGTTTTCAAATAAGACAAGATTTTTTTAATAAAGTTCTATAATTTGCTTATCGAATTACAATCGTCTATTAATTTATACTGTTTTTATTTTCTTTAAGGCGCGATAAAAGTCATGAAAGTATTTATCGATTTTAATATTATATGTGACATCCGATATGAATGTCTTGAAATTACTTGAAAATAATTGTTTTTATGTTGAGCTTTTTGTAAGTAATTTTACATGCCTTTAGGCCAAAACTTAGCTTCGATGATGGCGGCTTATGCGTGCAACGGATAAAATTCTCTCGTACATAAAGATTTATTAAAAGAGACCCTTCTCTTCAGGTTTTTACTTCTTCGAACTGCACCTGATCTATGAGTATAATGAAAACCACCGACACAATAAACCTCTTTGTCTACCTAAGAAACAAATGACCATCATCAAACCCAATGTCGTGTATGTCACATTTTTTTTAATTCTTTTCATGAATGTAAAACCATTTGTTCCCAGTTCATCCATTGGTGCAAGTACCAAACCAGCTGGTTGGGGCCCCGACAGGCACTGACGTCACGCTCCAGTGTCACGTGGAGGCCTCGCCCAAAGCCATCAACTACTGGACGAGGGAGAACGGTGAGGCCTTAGCTGTTCTTTATTAAGACATAAATCGAAAATATTAGCCAGATGAGGTCATTATTGAGGTGCTCTTGATATTGTTATTGAATAAGAATATTAAAAGTTGAGCTGATAACAATATTTTTATCTACTTCGACTGGACAGTTGGTCTAGTGGTTAGTGGCCTTGAATGCCATACCAGTGGTCGTGGGTTCGATTCCCACCCAATAGAAATGTTTCTGTGATGACCATTATCTTTTGTTCTGTGTCTGGGTGTAATTTATTTATAATGTGTATGTATTGAAAAATAAAGTATAAAGATATTGTTTAACAATTGTCTAGTAAGTACTCATAATACAAGCTTTGCTTAGTTTGAAACTAGATGGTGTTTTGTGAAAAAAGTAGAATTTTACTTAATAACAGTATTTCAACGGGCTCTAAAAGAAGTAGAACTCTGTATAGAAAAAAATACGTTAGGTCGTTCAACTTTATACCTTTGACCTTAAAAAATATTTTTTCAAACAATTTCGTATTCTTTTCTCGTATCATAATGACAGCATGTTTATGTCACCAGAACGTTGTTTAACGAAAATAGTAATAAATAAATCAATGTTTTTTCAACTTTTAAAAACAATTATATATTGTTCGAATTTGGCGTCCAATCGAAAACGAAGCCATTTGTAATTTTATAAAGTGTATCTTAAAAATTCATTTCAAATTTATGAAACAATATAGAGAAAATGGATTTTGAAATGTTGAAGATTACATAAATACTTTGCTGTGTTTATCCTATTACTGCTATTAAAAAGCATATTTATAGGTTTCATAGTCTGCGTACCTATTATCGGTCAGGCCAAATCGGTCCACAAAATAAATGAACATCGCTTGAAGTAACTTCAAGCAAAAGATAAAATATTTTCCCAAGACAAAGTTGAACTTGTTTAAATAAATCTCTCGTTGCCCAGTTTTATGGTGTCCAAAGTTGGACTCTCACCAAGGAGACTTAGCACAAAGTAGTGTGGACTACAAAGAAGACAATACACATTAAACATTTGTCTAGAAACTTCGTCCTAGCGACGAAGGATAGAGATAAATGACGGAATTTCAGCTGATCGTGCACTGATGAAGGCTTGAATAAAAACAACGCTCTTAACATTTGATATCTTAAGAACAAATTAAACAAGATACAATGTGTAAAAAAAATACCGTATAAATTATATTAAACAATTACACATCCTCATGTGTAAACAAATGTATCGTTTCGTTATGGATACCATTACTTATAACAGCCCATCACACTTTCATGCGTGCTTTTTTCTATTCCAAAGTTTCATTTATCTCCGCTCACAATCAGCTTACGCCAGCCATAATTAGTATAATCTCTGATTGTGTTCTAAAGATGTTTACGAGCGGCGCAACTCATAAACTCTATTAAGTACTAAGCACGAACCTCAAGAACGGAATAAGCAACTAATTTCATTATTCATAAAGCACATTGAAAGCGTTAAAGCAGTCATTAAAGGTGCCGTTATTCATGTTTCTACTATCCTCTTTGACAGGCCACAGGGGCTAGTGCTTGCTTACAAGTTATTGCCTTTTTATGGACGTATTTAAAGGGAAAAAATATGCGCTTATTTCATGTCCGTTTTTCATTTCGCAAAGATTTATTTTTACTTTGATTATATGGCGCCTATGTTACGGCTTATTAACGACCTCATAATTATAGCGACGATGACAACGTAAAATATTACTTAGCTAAAATTAATAAATTAACTTTGTTTACTGTCTAAATAAAATCAGTTTTAACCAGCTTTTCTTGGGTTGTTTTACGAGGAAATGTAGGTATGCATTTACAGTACATGTTACTAACAGTTATACATATGGCGGAAAATAAATGTAATGAAACCACAAATTTTGCGTAGATACAGATATTAGACAATTTAGAAACTAATTTCACTTCACACTTTTAGACAGAAACCTTTGCTGTTTATAGAAATAACGACGCTAAAAGCCATTTAAGTAATATTAACTCGGCCGGCTAACAAAATAGCCGACCGTCAAAAGGCGAACCAAATTGGCTACTGTGAAATATAACCTGTGAAATACCTATATAAAAACACGTGCTAACTAATACAAATAAGGCTCTTAACCTAACAAAACATTAGAGAGGTCGGGAACTTCATTATTTCTCATTAAAATGACACCCTCAGGATAAAAGTTGCTTATTTAGTGCGCGGTTGACAGATGGACAAAAGCTCTCCTAGAACACCGAGGGCGATGTGCCGGAGATAAGCTCAATATTTACAGTACGTTTGTATTACGTATGTAGATGAAGGAAATAAAGATGAAATGCGAGAGATTATGTCGTGACTTTAACTAAACTGACCCAACGCTCACACGCCCTCGTAAATCCATATAATCATAAAACTGACAATGCAGTGCGGGCATTTGTATATTTTTGCAATATTTTTACATTAGAAATGCAGAAAAACACATTAATAGACTGTTATAATGCAAAGTTTCAATAAAAATAATAATGCATTTTTTAATCTTTATCGTTTAAATATTCCTGCATTAAAGATAGGCAAAGCCAATTAGAATTGTACAGTCCGAAATACGTATCTGTCGAAGCGCTAGTTTTCAAGTGGATAATGCGTTGCAACAAACACCCGGCACTGTCGGCGGACAACGGCCGGCCACTAAAGTCGAGTTAGGAATGGATTTACGGTTTACGGGCCGTCCGGCGCCGTCCGGAGCCGTCCAGTGCCGTTCGCAGCCACCGCACCGCACGCCGCGACATGTGTGAACGGTCCTCGACCAAAACCGGATAAAACGAACAAAAACTTTTTCGCAATGCGGTCTTTAAACTTATATTTTTTGTCGGTCTAATCGAACAGTTTATGCGGCTCGGTGAGAGTGCAGTCAAAGCTTTTTAAAAAGTTAGACGCATTTAAATATAGATTTCAGAGCTGTGTTTTTGCAAGGATTGTAAACTTGTGCATTACTGAAACGTAAGCCGTAGCCACTATGAATACTGCATATATGTATATTTAAGTATGGGTTCTTATTTTAATATTTTTGCACAAATATTCTTCTACATTTTTTTTTAAATAATAATAAAATAGATTCTAAAAAAGTTTAAAATAATAATCTTCAAGCGGTTTTTTAACTTCATAGGATTTTAACTAACCTCCGTTTTAAGATTTCGTGTTTTTTAACTAACGTATCATTATTACACATACCTCGTTTATTCGTTGAATAATAACAATTAGTTAAATTAAAACTCAACTATGCTCGAGTTTTTATGCAAAATAGTTCCCGTTCTTCTTGTAGTTCCCGCTCACTCTGACTAATCGGTCCACTTTTTAACGTCCGGTTACTACAAAGAGCGATCGTCTAGTTCTATTTACATTTAACGAGCAAAATAACAATAACTCTGTGCGTATAACAAACGCAAGAATAAATTAATATTAAAGGTAGGTATAGAGGGCGACAACTCACGCATCGTTGCGTAAAAAGTATTTAACAATCATCCAAATTTTATGATATCCCATAAACAAGTAACACCATCAAAATAGATCCCCCAACTATTGGAGTTTTACTACTGAATAATTGGTTATATCCTAACCAGGCGGATGCATAGCGCAAGCAGATTTAGATGCAGTTACAAAGGCAACCGAGCTCGCTATTACGCGGTTCGAGCGACCAACCGCGCAAAAAGCGGACCAAATTCTATTACCGCCCGATATGCAACAAAGACCGCTGGCCCGCCCGCTTCAAATTGCTTTAGGCTACAGTCACAATATTTACTCTCACGAACGTACCACAATATTCGTACAAATCTAAATTCAATTTCAAATATAACTCCACTATATAAATATATCACCAATACTCCGCTTGGATTTGTTCACTTTAACTTCTTTATTCAAACTGTAAATTAAAGCAAGTCGAAGCTAAGCTCGAAATGTTTTAAAATTTCACATAATTTATTTTTAATTGCGCGAATACATTTTCCAAAACATAGCCCCTTGAAATTTACGCTATTAATCCCTTGCATCGTCTCCCTAACGCATTAGCACATTTAAATATTTATTTCTACTTATTAATATTCATTATTTCGCTAAAATGTAATATATTTAAATGCACAAAATGAACTTTCGTTACACAATTTTAGGTTCAGTTAATGTGCAGTAAAGTTTTTAGCAATTAACAATCAAATAGTCGTGTGACGTATGTGCGCATATGTCTAGATCGTTACTAACAAACACTGGGGGTAGACGGCTCTTCTGCGGCCCATAAATTGCGGGGACTACAAATTAAATTAGGTAATACACGGGCGTGACGAGATGCGACAAGCGGCGTGCCGGCCGCACCGGACACGGAATGGGAGTGCCCGCCATTCGCAGCCAGCCCGCCCGACAACTTTTTGTTGTAATTTCAATCGGGTTTTATTTAAATAAAATTGCTTACTTTATTGTCCTGATGTTCAGGTTATTTTTCGATAGAGCTTTAAACGAAACATTTTCGTTGCAATTTAAATATCACTGTCCGTTTGAACTCGGTGACTGAATGTGCTCTTAAATGATCGTGTTGTTTTTTGGATCGACTACAAAAATATGCTTGTAATTCTGAGCAACTTTTTCCTAACGTGTGTGCCAAACTAAATAAATTTGTTCGTAAACTACAGTAATTCAGTCATTGGAAACCTGATCAATCAACAATCTTTATTAAAAAAAAGTATGTTTTAAGGGATGTATACTTTATACATGTCGTAAAACATACCTTTTTACTACTTTTTAAAGAGGTAAATATTCTGGAATATACTAAATACTGTACCAGCTTACCATATTTTGTGCAAATAAGTCAACTTTAACACCATTGAACTAACATGACTGATATAATATATCTATTGAATGTGAAACAGCAAAATTTTGTGTTTCCTATTTCTTTAACGTCTAAATTTCTTTACACATCGCTTCGTTCAATTTATCGTTTGATACGCCTTTATCGAATGCTGTAAACTGATAATTAATTAACAAAGTTGTCAACAATAAACAAAAGAGGGTGTGTCTGTGGCGGGCGCCCACCGGCGAGGTGTCAGTTGCATCAAGCAAGCCGCAGATTTGTGGTCAGCCGGGTCGAGCACCAAAGCTACGGTCTCTTGACAGATCTCGATGTCTTTGGCTTGACCGCAGTTATTAATGACGCTATTGTAATCGAAATTCTATTACCAGACTCACAGCTAAATTGATTACCTCTGTGTAATTATGTTGCCTTGGTATTATACACTTTGAAAATGATTTTAACTTCCGTTTCCATTTGTGTTTATTTAAATTCCCTTTTTTGAACTACTATTACTTTTTTCCATAACAAATCTCTATTCTCCGCAAACTATTTAGTCCTCAGTTCAAGTTGTTATTCACATAGTAATTTCCGAATGTTCACGTTAAACCCGAGATTTATCCCCAATCTTGAAGTTAAACTGAGTTCTCGAATAATAGAGACTGTTCACTACTATTGTTTAGATAATACAACATACTGTAATGTGTTGAGTTTTGAGATATTGTAGATAAACTTCTTGTTGTTTGAGAACCGGTGTCCAATATCCATGGCTAACAATGTTGGTGTGGGATTCAACTTATTGTAATGAATATGTATTACAATACATTCCATTTGCATTTACAGTTTTTTGAGCGGCGTTATAAGTCGGACGTCCATATATGTCTGTTCGAGGCATCATATCTTCTTAACGGAATGATCGATTTCAATTTAGTTTGTTTTGCTTTAGAGGTGTTGTGCCAGGATTCTTAGACATAATTGATGAAAATCGGCCAAGCCGTTTAAAAGGGGGGTTGAAACTTGAAAGTGAGTAAGAATTACTAGTTCTTAGCTTCGTTTGAAGATAAATTTTGTAGTGGAAATATGGGATGGAAAGTGAGACTTGCCATGTGGGTTAATGTTGAGGTTTTTTTTATTGATACAGAGAAAAAAGAATACTGGCATCAGTAGGAGACGTTGTATGTTGTACAATTTCAAGAACAAAGGGAGACGAAAAAATAAGTTAGCTTAAATTACAAGAAAAAATAATCGTCTAGCGAATATTTAAGTTTATTTTTCTAAAACTAATTTCAGTAGTTAGTTTCAAGGTGACATTTACGAAACGAGGAATGAAAGTCAACAGTTGCATTGAAGCAGAAAGTTTATCTTAAAGTAAAGTTACGCGACAAAAGTTTCTTGCAGTAATAAATTAATGCCATTTCTTGATTAGAGCGACACCTTTACTTTTCGCTTGGGAATAATATTTTATCTTAGTAATACATTTTTACGAAGAAAATGTTTCAAATATTTTTCTTATGAAACCATGTATGTATCGAGAATTATAATAGGTATACATGTGGATTTTATTGAATAAAACGACAGTACATATTTTTAAAAATATTTAAAATTATATTTTTAAAAGCTCTAAAATGTTGCCCAGAAAAAAAAAACTCCGGCTATTTAAAAAAGGAACAATCTTTGATCCACTTCTCGCCCACGCTTGATCACTATTGAAATTGAAAACGCCAACCAAGTTAGCGCTTAGAGAATCCATTTTCAAATCTAGATTATCACGAGTTGTACCTGTGCCGACTTATAGGTATTATCTATTAAAAAAAAACATCACGGATTCAAAACATACATTATAAAAAACATGTGATGTGCGTATGTAACTGGCCTTCAGAAATTTCTAATTTGAATTAATGTTTTTTTTTTATTTTAATTTAAATTTGACGTGCAAGTCACGGTTCTGTCAATTGGAGTAAGATCAAGGGTTTATTAGTGTGTAATGGAGGGATGGAGACAACTGCCTTATGCCGTGATTAACGATCGCATCGCACGGCGTCGAACTCGCCGCATTATATTACTGCCAACTCAGATGCCGAATGATATGAATATCAAATGAGACAAGATTTAACGATGAAGTCGCGTACCTGAAAAATATTTTCAATATATTTTTCTGTTTATATGATAAAGAGTTTTTAAACTATTGGTATTTTGAGTAATTTTACGATAGAAGGAATTCTTTTCAAAAGGTTTAAGTTTTAGAATGACACTAAATAAAATTATTTTAACTGTAAGTATTGTAAGGATTTATATATTTTATGTCATGATAAAATGGAAACATAATTTATATAAAACCGCCAACATTTACGGCAAGAGTACTTAAAATGTTTGTGGGCGTTACACTAAAAGCTAATTTGATTGTTCTCATAATAAATGATGAACTTTTTTAATTACGTTACCTCTTTAACTTAAAATTGTAAGTTATATTCTTACCACTGATTTTATGACTTAAAATAATCAAAAAAGCTAAATATATTCAACAATGCATGTGTAAAGCGATAAATGTATGTGTGACTGTATGGTAACGCAACTCACACAACATTTCGCTCAGGAAACTAGATGTGCGGTCAACGTTATCGTTTGTAGCGACAAATGTAAGCCCTTCTGCTAAAATGATGAGGTTGTGACGACCGACATATTGCGCCATAACCATCCCATGAATCACCTGGTTACGTCACAGTTGGGACGATCTTAAAGAGTTCAGAAGCGAATTCGTAAGGCAAACTTTGACAATAGAAAATCTGAGCGATTTAAAAAAAAGAATTTGTTCAAAATAGTTTAGTTATCAATAGAAAAGAGAGTTTTCGAATTTCAAATTCAAATCAATAGAAAACATAAGAATAATTAAATTTAAAAGAAAAACTTTCAAGCAATATTCATATAAACAATTTTTCAAAGTTCGAACGTTAAAATAAATCTGATCTAAACCCATTTCAAATTTTTCTACACGGTCGAGTGAAAATATTAAAATCCACTCTTTAACGAAAAAGAAAAACAACGTGTGGATTCTATAATTAAATGCCTATAACCGAAATTTCAATTTCATACCAGTAAGCCATGTCCACTGGCTGGCAATAAAAAATAAAATGCCGCCCACAAAATGAAGCGAGGCAAGAAGAATGCAAGCAATTTTTAATGTAGAACGAGGCAGCGCGACCCGCCATGGTAATAATGTAGCTAACGAAAATATTCAACGGAATCGCTGTAGCCAGAATCTACTCACGCATTTTGAACGCTTTCTTTCAATAACAATGTCTTTCGCAGATGTCTGATAAAAAATATGGTCTTTTTGTGGGATACCAATTATTTTACTGAACAACATTCGTTGTCAAAATACTTTCTTACATTTAGTGCCTTCTTGTTTTGTTCGTACTTACGTAAACTTTGCAAATATAAAATAAAGAAAATGATATTCGGTACGAAATAAATTTAAACTAATCAACAGAGAGTCTACATCAGTACTAGTTATATAGCATTATCAAACACCAGTGTGCAACGTATTTATTATTCAAAGCGTTGACTGTGTTTAGATTCTAACGACGATTGTTTTTGGTGAATTCAGAGATTAGCTGTTGAAAACCTGTGGAATGGAATATTTTTAATAAAACCTTTTTTTGTGATTTCAATATCTATCTAAAATATTTTACAATAGTCTTGAACAATCGAATAATCGGCATGTTCATAAAAGCCGATGGCAATTTCATTAAGATATTGCGTTAGAGTGTTTGCTTCAGTAATTGATTCGGAACATTATTATTAACAATAATACAAACAATATGACAAACTTGCATCCATCACGTCAACAACAATAAAGTCTGCTACATAGTCAAATGAATAGCCAATATTCATAACAAGCTAGTGTGTTTTGATTGGCAAACATATCCCCCGACCATGATTCAGTTGCGACATACACGACTATTAATGGATTAACAATCGCAAAGCGGCAGTTTATCCTTGTAATTACTATTGTTTTGTGAAGCACATTAAGCTTTCCAACTGACAAATTGAACACGAACGAATAATGTTAACACTTGCCCCAAAATCAACATTTGCTTGTTGACATTGCAACATGGGATGAAATTGAATATTATTTTAAGCGAATGCTGTCCTCTGAACACATACTGCAAAGTAGATTATACATTATGTGAGCATATAGAGTATTGTTCCGCACACGACATGCCGAAACAATATTTCAATTCGATATCGGGCGGACAATGGTCGGAAGTGGCCGAATATAAATGGACGGAAAGGCTTGTGCCTATCGAATAGAGGGCGATGAAACAAATGACTGTATCAACTGAAACCAAAGACTGCGGCTTGGAAATAATATAAATCTATAAGTTGTTACAATTAATGAAAATAGGACTTTGATTAATTCACTTTAAACATGAAATAACATTTTGGATACAAAATTATATTTAATTAATGGTGTAACATGCACAATAAGGATTCTTAAAGTTAAACTTGTATTTCTCTGTGTTCATTACAAAACATTCAACAGATTTAAATTTCCAGGTGAAATGATAATATCGAACGATAAATACCAGATGACTGAGATCAACAGCTCTGCGTACAGCGTGCAGATGCGTCTCGTTATTCGGAACATACAGAGGAGCGACCTCGGGGGCTACAAGTGCATCTCTAAGAACTCTATAGGCGACGCCGAGGGCAACATTAGGTTATACGGTAAGTGACGTCACTCACAAAAAGCTGCAAGGAGTATTTGACCTAGAATTGTTTCCTTTTATAGTTGTGAAAGGATCTGGTCGATAGAGGTTATGATAAAAGAAGCTTTACTGGTACAAGTGAACAATGTCGGGTAGTTTTATTTTAAAAGCACTTAACCGTTATTACGTAGATGTTTCTTACAGCCAAATGCTTTTATATTAGTCTAAATATATTTAAAAAAAAACTTGTTTACGCAGAAATGGAGTTGCCTAACCGCAAGTCTCGTGACGATGACGATGATGACTTTTCCATCGAAGAGACAAATGACGTCCGCTCCAGTCTCCAGGGTCCCTTGCGTGAAGGTGGGCCGCGGGACGAGGACGCGAGCTTCCTCGGCGGGGGAGCGCCCGCCTCCGCCGCAGCCAGCCCCCTCACCCCGAAGTTCTTTTTAATAACAGCGTTAATCCTCGCCACAATATGCTAAACTTTCTCCTTCAAGTCATGTGCAAAGTTAAGACTCCAAAAATTACATCGTTCAAAATTTTCTGTTTCATACTTCAAAATAATCCGTGAATGCTTAATTCGTCACGTATTTATCGCGCATGTAATAATTAAACTAATTCTTTTCTGTCTTGAACTTGTCTTAAAATTGCGCGTGGCTCGGCATTGTTTGTGATCTCAGCTAGCAGAAGTGTCTATGTCTCAGTAATTGGACAGACACAAGTGTTTATCGTTTAGATTAAAGACTGTGGTACGTTTTATAGTTAATGGTGAATGGACGTTGAGTAAGTGATTGTAACTACGTAATAGTCATTAGCATTTCATCGGATGTCAGCTTATATTAACCATGTAAATGCTTAATCTATTGAAATAATAATTATTGATTTTATAATAAGAAACATGACAGTACTTTAACGTGTCGAATATATACTAAACACTAATTCCTTTTCAGTTTTCTTTGGAAGTATATTCTTTCTCTGAGCTACTTATATTGCTGTTGTATCATATTTTCCACTTACATTCATAAAGTTTGTTTGTATGGCGTCACATACACATGTAACTATTCAGTGTCATTAAAATTGTATATCTTAAATAATAAACTGTTAATGTATGTACATAAATATAATGTAGCTATGCGGTTATAAACATTTAGAATTTTATTTGCGTATAAATATTAATTTGTTAATTTAGATTTATAAAATTTTATAGCTGTATTATGAAAATGTAAATCTGAAATGCTTAAAAAGAAAGGAAAAATTTTGTAAATTGTTAACGTTTTTAATATTGTTGAATTTATGAGAAATAATTTGTAAACTGTATCTAAAATAATATGTGGACGTTTCGTAGTCATATTTTACGCGGATGTGTGTGTAATAACTTTTTTTTTACTGGTTAAGAAATGTATATCTATTGTTCAGCCAGTGTTTCTTTACTTATTGGCCTTATATGAATGTATAATATTGCCTGCGAAACAAATATAAACAAAGTAAAACTTATCTTCGTATTTTTTCTTCTGACTGGAAAACCGGCAAGTTCTATGATAAAGGCATTACGACACTTATTTTAATTTATTACGATAAAACCACAGGCCAATTACTCTAGTGTGAAGGAAAACATAACAGTATCACAAATATAATAAGTATTTTAGCCTAAAAAAATTATTAAAGCAAAAAGAAATACGGAAAGGAACACCATAAGGTTCAATTTGCACTTTGACTGAGTCTTATGAAAATCTTCTTAAAATGTTACATTCTATTTGTCGGCAAAAACGTGTAGTTTATGATTGAATTCAAGGAAATAATTCAGCGTTTCCAGCTATCGAGGTTCAGAAGGCATATTCCTCGACAGTAAAAGTTACTTAAGTAGAAGATACTATTAACCAATGTTCTAACCGAAAACAAACACACATTCAGTCATTAAAGTTAGTTCGGGTACATGAAACTAACTCACAACATGCTACAGCTCATATAACTCAAACATAATATGTATCTATACAATAGGTGCACGGTTCCCAATTTCTTACTCCATTCGTACGTTCAAACTATCCTAGGGCGATACCACCTTCATATTAACACTTAGTCAAAATAACCGTAGAAGGTCTGACAATATCCCGTATGTCGACCCTCTTAATAGGTACCTTCGGGCGAAGCCGCTGTAAGTGCGATGTAGATAGGGTGTAACCACTTGCATTAGCGAAATTACCTGAGGCTTTGTTATTTTCATTGCGACAACCCTAGCGTATATGTCGAGGCAAAATGGAACTCGCCTAGTAGAAACCCAATGGTCTCGTAGTCACGTAATACATAACTGTACAAACAATGAAATGTGCTGAGTTTACATTGAATAAATATGTTAAAATAGGTGCCCATAAACGAGGCGATATATCATATTTTTATAGCTCACCATTGTAAATATTGTCATGATAATACTAAAATATTGATGCGAAAATTACGTGCTGTACTTTTTGGGTTAGTACAAAGATAATAACTTTTTTAATCAAATTCGTGTGGTATTGGAGTCCTAATTAAATCTGATAAAGTCTAACCACATTTCTGGCTAGCTTTAATAAACATCAACTTGTAAATTCTAAAGGCTTCTATTTCTACCTCATGGAATATACCACATCAACAGTCCTGAAAAGATTAAAGAGGTCACAGCTATATGGAACCTCCGAAGAATTTTCTAAATGGTCCCTTACTGAGGTTTCCCTTTGAAGTCTTTGTCCAGACCGTCAAAGGCAGTTTAGGCTCAGAGGTGGTATTGAGTCATATTTGCCCCGAGTAGTGCGCGCTAACGCAATATTGGTTCCGTACATGTCTGTGCCCCCTCAGGTATCACGATTTGGCTGTCACTGTTTACATCTTAAGTGCTGAGACACCTATGCGTACGTACAAATGGTATTATGATGAAAATACGGGACTTTTTGTAAGGTTTTTTTTATATCCCTCAGGATTTGAAGCAGTTTTAGTGGTGTGAATTATGTGTAAGCTACAATGGTATGGTGGGTATTGTTAGTTGATTTGTATTCCCTGGAAAGTTTGCTTCGATTATTCCTATGTTGTGATAGTTATAAAAAGAAAACAGGCACATATTCTGGAAGAGGTAATTCTATCTATCCATCCCTTTATGAGTTTAGAGAGTACAGTCAGGAGTAGGTTTTTTTTTAAAATCTCCTCGAGAATAGTACACAAACCAATTGTACCTTACAATCAAAGCAACTACTTCACAATTTCTATTGTGGTTGTACAAAACATTTTCAGTTCAACCATTTTAGTCCAACTCTATCTAGTCTTAAGTAAATGGAGTCATGTTTTGGAACCACGCTTTATATTATTATATTCTGTCACCGTCTGTAAAGTTAAAATTGAAGTCAAATGTTTTTTAAAGGAAACTTTTCCACTGTTCCAGCTCCGTAGCTTTTCACTATTGCGAAAAGTTATCTAGTTTCGCATTCAATGGAATATATAGGTTACCGAGGGGACTTTCACTGCATACGAAATGTTAATGTGGTCGTTTTGACATTAAATCGTGGTGTGAACTGACTCTGAACTATTTATGCGAAGTTGTAAACAATATATTCAAACCCTGAAAATGCTTTGTTTGTTTAACGTCCACAACCGACGTCCGACGTAAGGGCGTATCGAAAGATTTTAGCTAAATAAATAAGGACTAGTCTTTAGGAATTATATACGACCTTCATGTTACTCGTGTACTTGAATGTAGTATAAACCTCAAAATATGAGTCCGTGTGATACGTCGAGTTTAGTTTGAACAGACAACAACAAATAATGGTCGAAACTCATACATATTCGTAACTCCTTTATTATATATACTCTTATATTATTAAACTTGCACATCAGGCCTAAATCTGTCAGAAAGAGTCAAAAACTCTCCATTTGTTTCTCGTAGTGGAAGAAAGCCTAGAACCTGGAGCCTCGTACCTACTCCACACATCAATAAAATTGTAAAAAAATTGTGTAAGTATATTTACTGGTCCTCCTATGAATGTGTAAGTAAAGAGTTCTTGTAATTTCATCTTTAATTTATGCGTCAAATTACAACGAAATACCCGCACAACAGATCTATTTTGTAAGCCGTATCTGAACATTTAGTAACCAGTGGTTATCGATGTATATTTGTTTGCAAACATCTCATATTGGGACGGCGCTCGTCCGGCGACTGCGAGCAATCTGCATGACAATGGTGGTCATAGTTACGCGCTCTCCAGATAGATGCTAATGTCCCCTATTCATAATTCATGTCTTAATGAAGTGGACGAACGCGTTTCTGCTGTAAGATGCGACCCTTTGTCTGGACCACTTAATATAATACACTATTATCGGATTTGTGTCCCGTGATGTCGCGCTGGCGGCTGTATAATGTTCATGTTCGCTAGCTATGTAATGTTAGACGGAATCTAACTTTGTAAGTGACATTTATTGCTGTTTATTGATTTTTTTTTCTTACAAAATATCACTTGATTGATTTTTATTGAAAAGGTAACTATTAAGTGCAAATTATAGTATGCAATCAAGTCGTAAAGCATAAGTACTATGTAATAAATTGTGTACAGGTTTCCGAAAAACATCGGACACTATTTTATCTTTTATTGCGTAAGCAAAAGCTAGAATCTCGCGTGACGTCACTTGTCAGTACTCCTTTTACTGATTAATTACATGCCCTCACAATTTTAATTGATGAAGGTGAAATACCTTCATCGATTAAAAACGCATAGTACATTATTTCTTTTAAACTTACTTAACACACTAATTCGTTTTTTTTATCAAATGACCAATGGTTATTTGTGTGTAAACAAATAACCTAAGACCACCTTTTTAAAATCAATATTTGAACAGATCATAATGCATAATCAACAACATTACACCAAAATAGCTAAGCTTAGTATCTTGATACTATGTACAAGATTAACAGGGTATTGAATGTGTCTGGTATTCACTACATCGGCTAAACATTGCTCCCCGATTCATGTCCGATCTCTAAAGTAAGCTTGAAAGCAAATACCAAACTATATCGATCCCACTTCAATTACTTAAAGACTTCAAAGTTACATAGAATTTCCTATATAAGTACTATGATTCTTAGATACCCAAAATAACGTGTTGACTTTGAAAAAATCTTTTCTGATTTCCTAAAGGAGATTTCTACCATCTTTTGAACTATACTAAAATGGTATTCTTTTAATTTACTTTAACTGACATTCAATGGAATTTAAACGAAAGTATCAATTAAGGGTTTGAATTAATAATAACAGGAACCAAATAAAACAATTTTTAAAAATGATTAGTATTCTACGCCCTTGTCCTGAAAATATAATGAATACCTAATTTAATAAAATTTTAAAAACGAAAATTTTTCCACGCTCTTATGTGCTGAAAATAAAACGCATAATTTAGTTTACCGTCGCATATTTTTGATGCGCCAACGCACCGAAAATCCACAAACAAAACTTCAAAATACACACCGTACACGTACATAGGCACGTATAAATGCATACACCATGTATTCATTTATACGTGCTTCTTTTTTTCTTTCTTTTTTTCTAAAGGTGGTAAAGTGCTCGATTGCCTTTTGTTTTCCACTCGAACTCTCCGCAGGCGAAGAAACGCCGATTCCTTAGAAGTTGCCTCTAAGCAGTAAAACTAAAGAGCACTGAGCTAGAAGTCATATTGTAGCTTTACTTTACTTCAGAAGCCTACAAGACAGGTTTACTTATTGAGTTTTGTTACGCTTCTAGGCTTTATTTACACCTGGTTTCGGCAATAGGTAGAAGCGAAGTTGTAAAGCATTTATCGACTTTGATAGGTTAAATTCAAGATGAAAGTCTACGAGTCGCAATATTTATTTTAAGGTTCTTTTTTCAATATACTATGGAATATAGAGTTATTTGAAACAAGATTTTAGATTTCACTTTTTCTTTGGAAGCAAAGTATTAAAAAAAAACAATTCAAAAGAATCTAAAATTGATGGCTTTTTTGTTACCTTTCAGTTAAACAATCAGATCAGATCTTTGTCATATCATAATATGGCTTTGTAACAAACACATGCTTTCAAAATTTCAGCGGCAACCTCTAAGTGGATCAAATTTAACTTGATTATAGACAGACAACAGTACAGGTGGAACTAAATAGCATCTTACAAAAAGAGTTTTTATTCAATACTCAATTATTGCATAATTTATTATGTAGATCACGAAAAACCTATTTATTAAATAACCTCATTACATGAAATCAAATACTACCCTACAACCCTATAATTCAGTTCAGTACACACAAATCATTTCATTCATATAGGCACTACACGTCATCGGTGACGCTGTAGTGAAGTGGAACTGGCCCGGACATACATTGCATATGAAATGACCCCGGGGAATATCTACAGAAAACGTAACACAACATGGGAAGCAAGCACAACTAACATAGTCGGAGTCTAGAGGTTTTGGTAGTCTGTACGAGATTGTTAGATTTTAGAACCTTGTTATCTATTAAAGACGTAAATTTAAACTAAAGTATTTTTTAATAATCGGTCTGGTGCGAGTCAAACACATTGGTAAAACAAAAATTTACCTATTTTGGTCACCCATTGAATTTATGACTGTATCAACTGCTGTGTTTGTTATTTTAGCGGCATCAATAATAGGTCATTTCTGAAAGTTTCATCTGTGTTAACTATCACGGTTCTTTGTCATACAAGCCGACAGACAGCGGTTCCTCAATAATAGAGATCTGTTTTTACCCTTTTTAAAACTGAAAAAAGTATCACATCAATACTACCTCCAAAATAAAAAAGTTAGAATCTATTTTGATTATCTCAGGAATGGTAAAAAACAGTAATAAAAATACAAAACCGTATGGGCTGTGTACAGGGTGTGCAAAGTTAGTACTACCCGTGCAATGTCAACTTTGCTAAGAGCTTTTACGAAAAGTCAACCCGAATCGATAATAAGCAAACTTTTAGGGTATAATTTGATTTTCGGACTGCTGTGGTTCTAATTTTACACAAGCCCTTTCGGATATTGATTCTAAGTACGTTGTTTAAGATAAACATTTCATATTTGTATCATGTACACGCATATTGTTCGGAAAATGCTGCTTAGAAGCCTAATTGGACAGATAAGTTGTGTTTTTGAGTTTACTATGCCCATAATCTATTGCATTTATTTAGTATTAGAATTTGTGAAGAAAAACAATAAATACCTGAAAAAGTATGGTACATAATTACAAAATAGTTTTAAAAAATCTGTCCATTTCTTTTTAAGTACAAAATATGACTGATACCTTTTATCGCAAATGACTTAATACTTACTTCGTAACTATTACTGTTCCTGAAACGATGACTACTCTACAATATAGCTATTTTGACCTTTACATATAATTCTACGAAGACATAAATTGTGTATTTTACTATTCTACCAAAAACGCTACAGTTTGCTAAGTAGGTATTCTACGCACTACGAATAAATGTAATGTAAATTTATCTGAAACCTAAAAGTTAACAAATGCTTAAACAATTCTACTTAGTCCATAACTCGTACAAAAATTCTCAAAATATTTCCCAATGGGTTTTCTTTCCCTACACCTATCCGACCCACGATAGCATTACACAATTCAGACCTTTTTCTAGTAAAAAGTGGTTTATTGTGTTCTTAAATAAAGTTATTCAGTTTACTTCGCCGGCGTATTGTATAGGCCCATTGTTGGGGGGCACAGGTGCGGCCCTTATACGTTCCTACAATAACGTTATGAATGTCAAAAACACGTTATTTTTATTTACCTTAAACGAGGGAATTACATTGTTCCGATCGATAAAGGGGAGCAAACAAAATTTCTTATACTTTTGGATTGTTTGGACTCGGACTAGGCCAGGGTAGGCGAACCAATGGCACAATACTTTGGGCACATCGCAGAATTAGGTATTTTAAGACGATCAATTTGATAGTTTTTATAATTATTATTTTCCAAATAATTAGAAAGTCAAAATTATTTGATGGCACGAGAACCCCATTAAACTTTTTGTTAGAAAAAATGGCACGTTGATGCATAAAGGTTCGCCTACCCTGGACTAGGCTATTAAAATAAGAGAATTTATGATTCGCAATCTAAAAGGAGAAAACCTATAATTCTGTACATACCATGTCTTAAGTACCCCTACTTTGTTACTTTTATTTGAAAAACTAGCTGTACCTCACGGGAACATCAAATTGGGAACCTATCCTATGTCTAGCCTGGTTAAAAACTGTCTGTGTACCAAGTTCAAAATCATTTTAGTGGTCTTTGCGTGAAAGAAGAAAAAAATATTTTTTAATCGGTAGAATATAAGGTGAATTTACATATAGGTCTCATGTTGCCTATGCAAAACCAGAACAACAAAAAGAAACGACAAACATTGTACAAATCTTTTTATCTAAACATTTCATTTTGCGCCGTGTCTATTGATACTTCTCAACTTTTACAAATTATATTAAAAATAGATCTCAATTAAATAGATTACATAGCTGTAGAAATTTACTTTCGCGAAGGAACACTCCGAGGAGCTTAAAAACATTGATAATGACTTTTTTGGCAATGTCACGAATTCCTAAGAACAAATTAAACTTGGTTGGTCTCCCTCATCTAATTAACTTCTTGGAGCTCACTTTAAATAAACAACCTGTTGGTTTCTACTTCTAATTTATATTGTAGGCTTGAGAGTTGGCCGATCTCTTACTTATAAGAGCCCAGTTTAAGTTTTACTATGAAGCTTTTGAAGATCACAAAGAAAACCAAATAGAACATAGATACAACATATTAGGTCTGGTACCTACATAGTTTTTTTTTATGTTTACAGTGAATTGATTGTTTTTTTGTCTTATTTTTTTGCAAGTCCCTGTAGTGAAAGTATTAGTGCACAAGTAGCAGTGAAAGCATTTTAAGATGCGTTTAGGCATTCGGAGATTTATAAAAATCAAGAAACTCAAATAAATTGATGAGCACTGTAAAAATTGCAGTCTTGTAATAATAAGCTAGTAAACTTTTGGTGAATGTTTACTGAGCTGAACTTATGAAACAGGCAGAAGAAACATGGACAGAGATGGAAAAATCTAGACCGCCAAGTGTCCAGCACTAAAATTTGATGAATTACTTTTAAAGGATTTCTGAGTAAGTAGATATACAATTAGTAGTAGTAATACAATGAATGCAAAACAAACAAATATATTCGCGCACTACTTATGAAATATATTGTGTTATAGAACACAAACATCAGTTTCCATAATCCAGATGGCACGAAAAAAAATGTGTCAAGCGCCTGATCTCTCACGTCATGTCCGCACAAAGACTATGAAAATAAAGCAACAGAGAGTGCATCTGTATTTGCGCACACGCGTTTACACTGTCTGGCTGTCTAGTGGAACTGGCTGTCGTAGCCAAGAATCGAATATGACCTTATAATTCTAGATACATACATCCCTATGCTACCTGAACTGGAGCATCAGTTTATGCCTTTAGAAATTCAAGACATAAATGAGTACTATCATCATCATCCGAGCCTGATCCCAACTATGTCGGGGTCGGTCGGTCGGTCTTCCAATCCAACCGGATACAACTCAGTATCAGTGTTTTGTCTATCTGTAGTCCTCAACCTGGGCAATATGATACCAAAGTCAGACCGGTTGTCAAATTTTCTAGCTTCTGACAACCCATAAAGACTGTCAAAGATGTGTAAATTTTATAACAGCCACAACTTAAAGTGACGTGCTTTCCGAAACAGGGAGGAACGCGTTATAATAGAAACGAACAAGTATTATGCTTTATCAAGCGTAGATTAAAAGTATTTTCTTGGACGGTCGTGTCATAACGTCCCATTGTTAAATAGGTCCCTAAGTACTACGAGTAACGCAATACTAAATACATAGCATAGTATATCGTGTATCGGAATAATGCATCAATCGCTCCGTTGGACAGGGATTAGTTAGTCGTGTAAGGCAATTATAATGCGTAGCGCGTTTCCTGGGATGGGTTTTGAATTATATCCACCATAGTAATACAAGCGATCTGATGCTTGTTTGTTTATCATACGCTGTTTGAATGTGTAATAAAATATTTCGTGTTTTTTTTTTACTTTTGACAGCAATTACGACAATTCCCAGAGTGTTTTGTTTTGATTAAAATGAGATTTAATTGATTTAATATTAATAAACCATTACGTCACAAGCTCCCTAACTTTAAAACAGACAGTTTTTAAATTTATACTGTTCAGCTAATTATAAAAGTGCCTAAAATGCTTTAACTATCTATCAGACGAACCTAACAGATTTTTAATTTTATAATACTATCAAACGCTATCCCTATTTCTTAACACAAATTAAGTAAAATATTATGTCGGATATAGTAGCTTCTTTCTTTTTTCTTATTGGATAAAGCTTCCTCTAAAATTGCAGCCCATGCCTACTATATTGAAGTATACTATGTACTTTATCATACCGGCCTTTATGCAATAAGGTACTTACAGCAAAATTATGCAATCGATTTATAGATAAAGTTTCATATTGATCTAACTCCAGCTTTGTGCAGGGGAGCGAAACTATAATGACCCGTCAATTAATAGTTCCATGCAACGTTTAAAAGCATTATTATCCGATGTCACGGCCTATGGACACCCCTACGTTTGTGCAATTAACCAAAAATTACTTAATTTTAAATTTTAATATGCGGTGAAACATGATTTTTATTGGGCAGCTCGTTAATTTGCTTCGTAGAATAATTAAAAATACAGTCAGAGGTTGTAAGTTAATGGACTATAATTTTATTTTATAAGCAGATCTTTCAGTTACATACATAATATATAGTTACACAACTTACATACTTATAATATCAATAAGTCTTTATATAGGCTTCGAAAATTAGGCTATGGCAATAGAGCTCAGTATTAATGTACGTAATTTTGAACATATTTTAGTTTAATTTATGAAAACTACAATTTAAGTTGTTTAATAATGAGTTGCATCGCAATATCCTAAGTTGCAATAAGTCCTTAGCACGTAATTGGAAGTAGTGTGAGACAGAACTATACGGCGGTATAAACAGGTCTTTTGTCGCTGAAATGCGTACTGCATCGCTCCCATAGGTACGGCGCCGCGACGCCGCGACGTATAGCTAGCGTGCTCATGGCTTCACTTGAAAAAATCCATGCACTTAGCGCTGAAAATAAGCGCGGCTTTCGACCGCATTCACTTTTAGCGATGTAGTTTTTCTCCTTTTACACCCTCCACACCCATTCTCCATCTAGCATCCCCCATCTCACTCCAACTCCGCATCTCTTCAACTATACTCGGTTCGCTTTAGCGTTCGTGACACAAAGCAATATGTGAGTTAACTTCAGTGTAACGGTTCTTGTTTGAGTTGCGATTTAATGCCTCCTTAAACTGAGATGGTTTACGGGTTAACCGGGTTGAAAAGGATAAAAGTATCCACAGTAGTTTACTTTTTGGATCTGCTTCGTTTCAATAAAAACTTTGAATCCGTTAAAGGCAATCGAGCGCTTTGGACATGTAGGCTTTATTATAGCGAGATTTAGGAGAACTTTTCACTTAGATGAAAATGGAATATTGAACCGTTACATCGCTTTTTCATTAAAGTTTCTCAGACACAAAATTAGATATACATTACGTGTTTGTTCCTCAGGTAAGGTTCGCTGAATTTCCAAGCGATATAGGAAGAACACACAAACTTTTTAAGTATGTTAAGAAGAAAATAAACTTGTTCAGTATGCTTAACAGAATGAAACAATTATTAATTGGTTAACCTCCGGTGCCCGTATCTCCCCTGGATTTGGCACGTGACCGGACCTCCGTTCATCTGGAAACAATTTTAAGCGAGAATTGGTTAGATTAAGAGCTAATTTATATTTACTAATGAAACAAGCATCAGTTTCGGCCACAACTTGTCCAATTTACATGACGAAGGTGGCGATATCGCAAAAGAAAGTTTCCGACAACTTTTATCAGATCCCAGCCCACTGCGGCTGATGAGTTGGCACGGAACTTTATTTACTGATACGACGATTCAATTTAATGGAGACGGATACAATTATTTTTACCCTAATTTATAATGAAGTCTGTGAATATTCACATCATATTTATGTTCAAAATATAATTAGACAAGAAAAGCAGAAAAAATGCCAAAATGAGGCACGAAAAACACCGGACCTACAACTAATTATAAAAAGCAGAATACCTAATCTACGAGCTCACGTAGTTGAAATTAAATTTAAATTCCAATTAGTCAGCTTCAAAAATGTGTAAAGGCCATTAAAGCATTTGCTTAGTTGAATGTAAACGTAAATAAAGAATCCCATTCCACGTTACCCGAGCTCCGAGTAACTCCGAGACTCGTGAACTGGCTCGGAGGGACTGGGATTAGGCACTGCCTACACCCGACTACGTATTAGACGAAGAGATTTAAACTGAATTAACCGTTCGATCGTAAAATTGGAATGCCACACAGATAATTACCTGACACTCACAGAAAAGGAAGTCGCTTAGAAAGGGGATTCAAATAAGCGTGTAGGACCAAGCGAGGCGGCCGCCCACAAAGATTCGGCCCGGGACCCGATCACGAGAAAAATAAGTGATACCGCGCTATCAGAAAGCGATCGACTGGAACCCGATACTAGCGATACAATTGATCCAAAGTGTTTATGAATGACAACGGAACCTTTTTACTATCATAGAAAAATTTTGTGTAGATTTAGTACAATTGAGATTTAATTTTGAAGTTTTGAATGCTGTCTTGTAGAATGTTGGGTATACACAATTTGGCATTGGATAGTATCTACATATCATTCATTGCCACGTTGACGTTACCGCAAGTTTTTATTACATAAATCGACTAAACTCGTACATTCCTTGTAAATTTCCGAAATACACGTTAGGCATCAGTCGCAGGTTCGAGACCTGAGTTTTGAAGGTTTTTCGTTTTATTATTTCTATTTAAATCTAAATATTCTGCGTTTCGCAGTGCTTTCTGCGTATAACATAATAAAGACCGAAAGTGCATGCCACGCTTTTTTTTTGTGTCATTTAAAATATTGATATTTGCAGGTACGAAATCTTTATGAGTTTATCTTTGATCATTTTTTGTGATAAATAATAATAAATAGTGATAAATCATAAATTGTATTAAAGTGAAATATACTTTCCTAAAATAGTCTCGATTCTAAAAGCGTTTTAGGGTTTCCATTTCATTGCTGGAAATATATTTCAGACTCACCTAGAAGGAACCAACGAAATCTTATTTAATTCCTTAACGTCGGATTTCCGTTTTCACAAAGTTATTTCTACAAATCTCTTTAAAATACAAATATTAAAGCTTTTGAGAATTGATTTTATTTTTCATCGAATTTTGACCTATTTTTTAACCGTTTTTTACCGTTTCTTCAGCATCGAGTATCAACAACAGCGTCTAATTTGTTTTGTATCCAGATTAAAACCTTTTTATAATCTACTTGTCTTTTTCCACCAAAAATGGGGTACAAGGGTCACTGTATGAGAAAAAGCAAAAACCCTGTCTAAAAATCCGAAATTTGTTAGAGAAAATGCAAAGCCTGATAGGATTACAGAAGCTTTTGGAATTCAACCTGCGAATTCGTGAATAAAGATGGTTTTAAGGCCTTTGACCGCACTCCAATCTGTTTGATGACATGCATGATAGATAGAGCACAAGGATTAATTTAAAACTGTAATTCCAAATCGAACTAGAACATGTACCTCTGATCAAAGATACACATTTTCGTTACTTCGTCTACGGCTTCCAAAGACCAAGACTTAATTTTTTTCCGTTTGCATCGACTAATTTTGTATGTATTTTTATGTCAATTTTCAATCCTTCCCGATTCAGAAGTCCTACTCTTGTGCCTAAGAGAAAGACATTCATAGGCTGGTATTATTACGTTTCTTTTTTCAAACAGGATCACTTCATGGAACGAGAACTTTTTCAAACGCACAGATCCAAAGTTCCTCGTTGAGAACTTTAATCAAAAATGTGATGCATCTATAAGGGGTCATCTACTCCGAAATGACAAGTCCGACAGACATGAACAGCCTAAAGTGGATCAAAATATTTGGGCTATTGGTTTGTCATATTCTATTTGGGTCAGTAAAAGAAAACAATTTTTTTTCTAAAAACGTTTTTGCATAACACTAAGTTTTTTTGTTGGATCGTAAAGATCGTAAAGCAAGAAAACTATTTATCCCAGCACTGCACCCAACATTAAATGACGTCAAACTAGCTTCACCAATTCATGACTATTGACAAACAGGTGTACTTGAGATAGCACAACCCGTTAGTGACGTCACCAGCGCCGATCTCCCGCGGATCTGCAGGCGACAGCATGACATGTGACGATAATTCACAACAACCAATACATTTTAAACCAGTGGTGCGAACTGCTCGATGAATTGCGACTTTGTCGATTACAGACGCGAATTGAATGAACTTAATAGGCGTGAATTATTCCCATTGTGTTTGATTCGGCTTTGTTTATTGAATTATAATGTTGAAGTTGTGTAGACGATATAATGAGCTTTAATCGTCTTATGTCTCGTATCTCCTATTTTTTTTCTCGTATAGAGAAGGAGAGTCACGACCCTTAATTCATAAAGTTATTTCTGCGGTCGATGTACGACGATGTCGGTGACTAGTGTAGACCTACACACCACTAGGAAGACAGTCCTTGAAAAGTTTTCAAGTGTGCTGGTTTCCTCACGACTCACTCCATGTTTTCCTTGACCGTTTTCAGCTTGTCCTACGCGGGATCAAACTCGTTGCGCTTAGTGGATATGGCGTGGTGCCTCAACCTCTCGGCTACCCGCGCAGTGTCCCTTATAAATAAAACATTAATAAAATAAAGTCATACGCATATCTTCTGCATACAACAGTAGGTATATTGTAAAAGCGACGCAGTAATAACTCCGCGTCTGCACACTCTGGTTGAAAACTCGTCAGTAACAAATCACTTTGGCGCATGTTATTGAAAATGTTATTTACCGAATAGGTATTTTTAATCTTACCTTTTTTATTATTAAATGATGCAACAGTTCAGCTCTTGATTAAGGACTCCGGTTGGATCCGAAACTTGCATCATTTAATAATGAATCAGTCTCACGATAGTTACTTGCCTATTTCTTTATTTTTTAATGAGGTAATTTAATTAAACTATAATTTATTTGTAAAACGTTAGTGTATAGTACAGAAATATTTAAACTTAGCTGGTATACATGTTTTGCTCGGATTTGGTATACCTATATATCTGCCGTATTTTAGGGTATCAAAAAATCATTTAACTATTTGGCTTAGGTAGTAGAATTGTTACGTCAACATAATATTTAAAATTACGTTGAACTATCTTTAAGAAGTAGATATGGCACTTAATTAATTATGGGTTGTAATTAAGAATCGTCTCTTTCTATGAGATACTGGTACAGGATACAAAGAGGATTAAGGAAATTTCACTCCTACAATCTTATTATTATTAACTAAGAAATCTTGTTCAGACATTGATACTCAGATATTATTTTCTTCATTATGGATTTAAAATTTATGGATTTCTTCAAATGGAAATTACCACTAGAATTATTTAGTAATCAATAAATTATATTTAAAAAAATACCTGTAAAACAACTATCAAAAATCTCGCACACGTAAATCAAATAGGTCCACAAAACACCTGAAACTAATATCAAGTTACGAGTTACATGTAAACGTGAATATGTTAACTATGAGGTATTAAGTTATAGGGCCGGACTACCTTCAACAATTAAGGTAGTTATCCAAGGTACTTGATTAGAAGGATGTCTACCGTCCTCGCTTGAGGCTACTTCCGGATATTGTTTCAAACAAATGAACCTCATACAGAGGGGTTTAAATAAGCAAAACTTGCGCGCACATGTAAGGAAATAGACATATGGTGTGATCAAGCTAACGAGCTACCGAAGAGAGGTGACTTTTCTGTTCAGGTTAGGGAGGGTTTTCACTTAGGCGGAGCATGGAGGAGTGGAGTAGAATGGAGCGGAGTGGACGGCCAATCTAAGACTGCACGGATCAGAATCTCCGCTTAGGACAGTCGTCAGTGTGATCCATGAATACTTGTCCTGAGTCTGTGTGTCTTTGTGCTTATGACTTGAATGTTTGTGAAAAGATGACTGCACGGAACAAATACTATATAGTACGGGTGTCGTATTTTTTTATAATTTTTTCTACTACCAATTGACGGACAATTTCTCCACACCACGTCACCTTTAACCGCTTTCCTAAGCCATGTACTACACACAACTGCAACAATATTGTTGAGAATTTGAAGTTTAAGGATTTAAAGCCTGTGTCAAATTAAGATACTAAAGCGGCCGTTGGGTTTATCAAACACTATCTCAATACCTTATGCAAACACAACCTAAAGCCCAATATAACAACGTCTATAAAATAAAACAAAAAATTAAGGATCGAACAAATAATAAGCACCGATTTAATTTGAACTCCCGAAGTGTACGGCAGCTTGACTTAAAGCGTTACTAATACTGTGGTTTCATGTAAACCAATAACTTAATTATTGCGGTAATTTCTAACCGACAGCTCCCTAACTTAGTACAGGCATAATACACACGTTCTCTGAACATGGGCAGTAAAGTGACTACGCCTTGAGTACTATTAATACGATGAAAAGTAACTTTCGGTTTCAAAGATATTCAATATGAATTTTTAAAAAATATGTACAATAGAGCGCTGTATCTTGGCGCTTCGGAGAAGAGGTAAAATATTGTTAGAGCAAGATCAAAGAATACGAGCAAGTTAAGTAAAAAAGAGACAGCGATATTCTGTAGCTCTTTCCCGATGTACCATGTTACTCTGACCGCACTGTTTATACCTTTGACCAAACATAACGAGAAAGCATATTGTAATTAAAACCGGAATTTAGGCAATAGAACAAGCGTAGTGATCCAAACTCATTTTCCATTTTAATTCGTTCACAATAAAAAAGTTTTACCAAGAGTGACAAAATTATAGGCTAATAAATAAATAAACTACTTATACTTATATTTATAAGTATAAGTAGTTTATTCAGCCTATTTTCCTATCAAGCATAAAAAAAACTTTAGAAAAATTCAACTCATCAGTACTGATCAGATTTCAATTAATTAATTAATTTCATAAAATAAACGTGAGTTGTACCTTTCAATACGGTGATATCACAAGTGGCGAACATTCGCAATAAACAGCTTATATGCGAGAGCTTACCGGGTTTTGAGTTAAATTTTATTTGATTGCAGGCTCGTCACGCCGACATGGCTGATTGATGTATGGCCGCCTGCCTCCCTGGTCAAAGATTACTTAATTGATGCATCGTGTTTGCAGATATTCATATATCGTGGTACTCGTATATGGCTTTTTAGACAATGTTCGTTATTTATGTGTTGAGGTATTTAGGTTGGTGTGTTAGATGGAAGCGTTTTTTTGATATGTAGAGTTTTTGTTTTAAAAGTATCGAGAAATACTTTTGCAGTTTTAAATGATGAAAATAGCCTAAGAATACACGATGAATTAAAAAATGGAATGTTGCATTTGTCGAAGCCAGACAAAAAATGAAAAGAATAGCAACTTATTTAAATGATGGTGACCTTGAAAGACTCTATTTTTACTATATTGAAAAAAAAACGAAATTCTACGAAATCTTTCACACAATTTTATACAATTACTCGCTAACTCTTATAAGGAAACCTCGCGAAATCTCTGACGTAGTCGACTGCTAATAGATCACAAGTCACACATAACCCCACTAATCATTACACACGGCCGGCTCCCCACGACACACGAATCCGCGATTGAGATAAAGCAATAGCAGCCCCTTTCATACGACATTAGCTACGTTAGTTACGCCACATTTCCTAACAATCTGCACCGAGGCCCATTCGCGTGTGAATCCTTAGATACAGACGCTCATTTCCTCTTACGTTCGCGGGTTAAACATTGTACATGAAACATGATAGAATTTGGAGATTTACTCAAATGTCGCATTACGTGTTAATAATGTGTTAATACATTGTTGGAGCGTTCAATTTGTAAGAGATACATGACAGCTTGGTTCCTCAAGGATGCTTTACGAAATAAAATTTGATGTGATTGAAGTATGAGCTCCGTTTGTTTAATTATATACAGATATGTACCTGCAGAACCTTTTCGAAGTTGACAAATGTCTTCCAATATTTAATACAATTTTGGGCACCTCTGCCATGCCCTAAAATATGTGTGGAAACAAAACTTCCCCTTCAGATTTAAACACGTTTAACCCACGTTTACTTCCATCTTACACATTGACAATGTGTAAAATATGGTTTTATACATCCTTACACTTTTGAGACGCTCGTAAATTCCTTACATTTTGTTTCATGTACCGTGTCATATTTGGTGTCAAAGAAGTCATTTTGTAGAGCATCTTCTCGGCGCGATACGATAGTTATTGCAGAAACGTTTGCACGATTGTAACGTGTGTGAATTTCGTGAAAATTTTAAAGAAACCAATAAAATTTCATAGCTTTACTCGGCAGGAGTGACAATAAAACTGCATCTCGATTCTGATCACACTCGTTTCAATATGTAGATGCGGCAACACCTGAGACATCGCGGCCCGCTTGAGAAATGCTTATTATATTGCTTTCCTGTAAATAAGTATACGCATACGTGTACATTGGGAAAACGAAACGACCCAATTATTATTAATATTCTGCCATTACGAGAAACAGGCGCGCTGAGACGTTTTCTATTTAATAGTACACCAATAGAAAATTTATTGTTGAGATACTTATTACTTTTGTCTAAAAATATTCCATTCTAATAAAATTGTATTCGATTTTTTGCCTACATAATAAGTGTACTTCGAATTACCTTTAAAAATACTTCAAAATTAAAATCAATCAAAACGTACGAGACCGAAATGCAAAGAGTTAAATAAGTTGCTCCACGTAAATGTAATAGTAGAAGACTTGAACAATAGATACTAAAACACAACGTTCCGAGAATATTTAGACAATAGCTCCTAGCTAAAGTAGATAACTTGAAAGTTGTTTGCAACTAGTATCGCGATATTACAATAATATAGAGTAAAGATGAGCTCCCGCGGTCTCCGTAATGCCGACGAAGAGAGATGGGCCCGATACACTAACCATGCACTTACCTTAATGGTTTCCCAAACGAGAGACTATTCTTGTACACCGTTTTTTGATGCTGGCAGATTAAAAATTCATGCGATCAAATATCCGAGACGAATGTTCACAGATAACGAAAAAATATAAATATTATTCTCAAATTGTAACTGTCACTGCTAATTCGACTTTCTCGAGTTTTGAGACTAGCTAAATAAGGTATCGTCTGTTTATAGATTAGCATCTGACAGCCCGTAATCAGAAATGCCGGTAAACTAAATCAGGAAACAGAATCGTACCAATTTTATTTTAGTCGATATTAAGATTTCGATTCGATAAACTGTAATATGGTTGATTATTATTATTGTACTGGTTACAGAGGCACATGGCCTATTGATGTCGTTGCAAAGTCTAAAAAACGACGTAAACAGTTCGTCTGTTGGATCCCGATTGTCAATATGGCTACGCATGGTACAAGTACAAGTGACTTTAAACACTAAAAGGACAAGTGCTAGTCGGACGCGCGACACTGACAGTTCCGAACAAATAGAACCAAATAATGAATAAAAGAAAAGAAAAAATAAAAAAAAAGATGGCCAAGTATCAAATTTGTAACCGTACCAACAACAGCTAAAGATTGATTTTTATATTTTCTATTTAAGCATCAACTTATCCATTATCTGAGAAAATATGAAGTGTTGTAAATATCATGGTTGACGAGATGGGGATCAGACGAACTGACAGACAGATAAACAGCGATGCCATATTAAAAGGAACCCGTTTTTATACGAAACGTACTGGATTCTCAAATGAAAAACCGTTACCAACAGCATAAATTCCAAGAGCGCGACTGAAGCTAGTGATATCTACACGGCTATAGTCTGTACCTAGTTAGTTATATACAGATGCGAGGCGACGTCCTAATCAGCGGCAGCTTTGTCAAGTGTCACAGCGCTGCTATTGACAAGGTTTTGTAGTTTTTAATCTCCTACTTTATTATGCATTCCGCACACGCCCATTCCTTGTTGGGTCTCGGCCGGGTGCGTTCTACTTGACTCGGCCGCGTAAGCTCCAAGCAAAGCTCAACTTTTACAGCTAAACTAAGTTTAAGGATTTTTATTGCTTTTAAACAACGTGAGATGAAATAATATTATTTTAAATTTTAATACTCCGCTCTCCAAGACGTGTTTATGGTAAAGTGAAATATTATTTTTGTGTTCTTTCACGTGGATTAAATCTTTATTTTCTTTATTAATCCAGTTTTATTTTTTATTATATTACTAAACCTTTTATAAGACACGAGTGATTTCAAGTTAATTCATATCTATAACGTCGATATCCACTACGAAAACCATCAATTTTAAATCAAATACAAAAATTTTTACCAAAAAATTTACTTTAAAATGTTCTCACCACGTTTATCGATGAAAAATCTCGTAAACATGGCTTCGCGTCGATCTACGTCAGACGATCATTCTTCTCCCGCACAATCCGTCTGTTCGGGACGTGCGTCTTCGTACTTTCGCTAAAAATGCAAATTGTACGTCGAACTGACACCACGCCTTAGCGGGCGCTTGTGAACTGACTTGCGTACTTCTATGTATGAGTACAATTTTTCACGAAAACAAAATGAGAATGACGCGCCCCTAAGTGTCATTACACTCTCTTGTCTGTGTGTGATTCGGTCGAGATTTTTACTCGTTTTTATTAACTTTTTTCAAAATAATTTGAGATATTTTACTCTCCTAATTACCCCTGTGTGCTGTTAGTAGAGTGTTGCAATTAAGACCACAATGCATATCTTTTTGTTGACCTTGTATAGAACTTTAAAAAGTGATGGACCAAGGATCATTTGCCGGCGAAAAAGATATGACGAATCAAAAATAGAGATACAATTGAATGCTATGTTTGTATAAATAATAAGGTTATCATCCAAATTGTCCGCATATTATGGCATCTGCCATGGCCCTGCACAACGCATTTATTATTAAAAACCTTAATAACTAGCAAGTAATGCTTAACAACAGACAATATAATTAAAACTAAACAACAGCCTAATATAACAAAACAAAACCACGCTATTCGTCATTAAAACAAATGAAAAAATATAAAAGCATATTTTGTTTAAATAAATAACTTAATCTACAGTACATACAGACTATACCAGAACAAACAGATGTGCACGTGTTCAACTACAGTAGTTATTATTAAACAACGCCTGCGAGTACATTTGTTCACTTATAACTTAACCACGACTTCAATTTTCCTGCGGTTTTCTTTATTATACTGCTTCACTGCTGAGTAATATAAAAACTGACTAGGTGTGTAGTTAATTGGTAAAAAAAAACTAAAAATGAAATGATATAATGAGCATAAATTTTAATAATACAAAAAGACGTTTTTTTTGTCGTTTTGTTTTGTTTTAACCTTTAGTGGCACACAAGCCTCCCTTCAACTTTTATTTTCTACTCAGTCCAGTTTATTGCTTTTATTTTGAGGATACGTTGATGTGTAACAAGGACTTTTGAATTTAAAACAACTTATTCTATAAAAAGAAGATAGAATACTTAAACGTCTGAATCAAATACTCGTCCAAGCCATAAAAGAGGTCAAAAATATTAGAACTATAAGTATAACAATAATTGCCTTTTCCTTTAAAAAAAAACACAAATTCTTATGATTCCATCACAACCCACAAACATCCAACTTCAACATTTACAATATTTGTATAATAAACGTACATTTCGTATCAACTGGAATAAGCATTCCTTGGCGGTACATATTTTAGTTAGAATTCTGACTAACCGTACTATGCATTAACTGTATAATAAATCTGCATAATACATTTTAATGGCGCTTCACAGAAAATGTTCCGCCGTAATAAGATTATAGATAAATTAAATAAACTGTAAAATGCTATACAACCTTATTTCATATCGCCAATCAAATATAAATAACTTGAGAAGAAATGTTTTTGAAAATGAATAAAACTTAAATGTGTTTAAAATAAAAATTCCGTTCACAATTTTTTTTTAACAAAATAAAATAATTTGGTCTAGACAAGTCGAAAACCTGGACAAGTGAGATGCGGACTCGTGACACTAAGGGTACATATATGGTAAAGAGACAAAAATTGGTTGGTTGTAAAGCCTTGTAAAATATCGACTGTCTAGCCAGCAGTGTTCATGAGACATAGCCAAGTGACAAACGGACAAACAGTGTAATAGTCCTTAGTAATAGGATTTCGTTTTTACCCCAGAAACCTTATAAAATCTAGTTTCTTTTACCAAAATTATTAAAGCAACTTCTAATAAAGAAAAAATATAACAACTATACGATGTCCATATAGAATTTAAATGTTAATTTTCTAAGCTATTAACACATTAGGAGTGCACAACGGACGCTATCGTAAATCAGAAGTACAAACAGTGTATTAATTACAAATGCAAACAGCGAGTGTGGTCCACCGCAGCCGTCTCTATCCTGCTAATGATTTGCAGTGTAGCTGCTGGCTCTAACGCACACACGAGCACTCAAATACTGCGATACTACACAGAGGCAAGCATTATATTACATGTTACATTCTTGATGCAAACGCGAGTTAAAATAAAAAAATGTTACTGTTAGTGTAATCTGATATTTTAATTACACATCGGACGGTTAGAGGTTTTGTAATGACCTAAACAATAAACTAAATCACATTCCTTGTTGATTCAATTTGTAGACGGCAAAAATATTATTCTTTGTAAATTATCCGCTTTGCAACGTTTTCTACGTATGCGATAATAAACAAATGATTCACTCGAATTTATAAATTCCATAGCATTTTCTCAAACTTTGACATTATATTTTGAGATTTATTTTGTCATATCATGCAGTGAGTGTTTCTACGAATATTATTTATATAAATACCAGAATAAATGACGATCCTACAAACGAACTAGCCTTTTCGTCAAACCATTAAATTCAATTTCCGTCCTCAAAATCAACAAGCCTTCAGCCAGTACCAATTTACCTTTTGACGTTAGGATTTAAATTGATTCTGGTATGAGCATTTCATTCAATGACTTACGGCATAAATGGTTTGTTAGGCGGCTGATACGCTCCTTTTGTTTTCCGCTAAAATGAGTTTTTCACTGATTGTTGTTGTAACACAAACGTATTTTACTCGCTTTGCATAATTCACTGTTCAAAAACAAACCAATTTTATATATGCTGCTGATGTGAGAGATTTCGGTTGCTGTTAATATTAGTAACTTAATACGAAAATAAACGGAACTGGATATCGTGCAATGCTCGCAAATTCGTATTATGTAATGGAACCTCAATAGCCCAGGCTTACCCACTTTAATCTGTCGAACATGAGAAAATATCCGCTTGGTTTACACCCAACTCCCAGCATTTAGTTACTGCTCCTTTAATCTGCATAAATTGGAGTGTTACGCCTATTTGTGGAATGAATCCCGCTCTTTAATGCAGCAGTTAAAAGTGATGAAGTTGACACGGTAGCTATTTCAAATCGAAATAAGGTATATCTGAAATGTTCCATAAATAAAATTCAATGACTACTTCGGTTGAAATTTTGGTTTTGTTTAATTGGGAGGTCGATTTACATGGGCTCAAATTAGAATCGGTTCGCTAATTTGAATGGAAGTGGAATTCCCTTGAACCCAACACATTTGTGTTTCATATAAAGTTGTCAGAGTACAAGAGTGTAAATACTTTTCTGTGTAATTATGATGCAAAAAATGGATATGTTCAGTTTTTGTCATTCAACAGTATGTCAGTACAGTCATTCAACGATATATAAAATGATTGTTAAAAAGGCATATCGAGCAATTTTAACACTGAAAATTGTTTAAAATAATATGTTTATATTCATGCACCCTTAAAGAAGACTACAAGAAAACACAATTTAAATTTTCACAAAAAAAAAATAATGTATATTAAAATCCATAAAACTAAAGATGACAAAAAGAGAAAGATCATAATGAAGACACGAACAAAACGATCGACTAAAAGCTCCATTTTAATTTCATCACCATAACTCAGCCGTGCAAAGATACGGTTTGCATGAAAACTGAAATAAAAAGGTGCAGGTACGACGTCGAAACAATAATGTACGATTGTAGTTGCTTTTACAATGGCAGTCGGAGACATGCGGGCGGGGTACACAGCCGACGTAAAGTGAAATCGGTCCTTTCAAAACATTTTACTGAGCGAGCTTGGAAATAAAACGGTGAAGCACTATTCAACTACCCACAGTGGTCCCGGGTAAAGTGTCCGCGATAAAGGGCCTTACAAAAAAAACTCGCCTCTGTAAACTGGGCCGGCTCGCTCGGTAATCAACTTTATTCTAGCTTGTGTTTGGTGGGAAAAAATTGAAAGCCTTTGTAGTGACGTCAATGTCGAATCTATCCCCGATACGCCACTACCCCGGCGCGATTTTATTCGACATCTTAATATAGTAGTAGGCTTCTGTTAGAAATAGTTTGAATTGGGTAGTAAATGTTATATTGAAGTTTTCTATTTATCGTATTAAACTTTGGTGTTTTATTAATATTACTTAAGTAAAATAAATCACGGCAGTAAAATTCACCAACCATTCTTTATTTTCTTTCCATGTCGGTATCCATAATTTATTTTAGTAATATCTTATAAAATTAAATACCTACACAGCAATAAGAAAAATATTGAAGAACAAAAGCAGGTAATCCGGATTAGACCTTCTATTGGTTTCATGAATTTTCCAACAACCGAAATCGCACGAAGTATTCGGAGGAACACTCGGTTTAAAAATACGTTCCGTCTAGTTGCTTCAACTAACCTGTATAATATCCACGAATCGCCGAATTCCGAAATCGAGTTGGAAGTCTCGGAAAGGAACCGGGCTCGTATTGCCGAGACTCGCGAATATTCGATTCAATCGTCCCCTCCTCACCTCTCCTTAAGTGTGAGAACTATTTTCGTTACGGCATGATACCGACACACTGGATGAAGGAGATTGGAGAAAAATAGCTCGCCAACATTTAAATAGCAATGTTATTGGCGTATCAGGCCATGTGACCGCCAGCGGAGAGTATTGTAAGCCACTTTATGCTTTGAATTTGAATTTAGTTTGCATCGTGAAGCAGTATTGTTTAAGGTTGGCTTGGCACTGTATTTAAAATTGCAAATCTTTTTTTAACTTATATTGAGTCAACGACAAAAAAGGCCCACATTAATGAGATATATACTAGTTCCATTTAAACGGTTCTACTTCGTTTAACCGGTCTCGTGATTCACTTTCGCATTCACCGTACAGGGGTGTCCGATGTCGACACGCCACTCACTGCCGAGCGCCGTCAATAAGGCGTGAGAAATACCGTCTCGGACCTGTCTGCGAAAATCGACTATCCCGACTATAGATCCTATATAAAGTCTAGATTACATTAACAAAGATTGTTTTTATATTTCCGCTGAACATTATCACCGGTTGTAAAGAATTACCCGTCTTTTTTTACCTTTGACAAACAGTTGAACATCGGAAATTGTTTTGTTGAAAGTCGGGTACAAGTGTACAGCAAACACACAAGGGCGCTAAGCTGTGCTGTTGCAGCACTTGTGTCTATTTATATTTCGGGATCTAAGTCTTAGGCTTGATGTTAACAAATACTTGTAATATTAATTTTCATTAAAACTTATGATTGAAAATGTGTTCGATACGTATTACTTTTCAACGTCTGTTTTTCTTCAATCAACATCAAGAACAAAACGACCATACGAACAAATAAACAGCTCCGACAATATTACTTTACATTAGCACCACTCAATATAACACTTCCCTAAAACTAATATTTCAACTATAGTTTACGAGTACAATATCATCATACATTCCGTGTTGTCTCCTGAAAGTGTTACCAAATAATCGATCATCGCTTTCCCGTGGGTACACAATATTGTTTCGTCCAATAACATTCAAAAACATATTGGCGTAAGTGCTCGATATGAAATTGCATTTAAGCCAATAGGTGCAAGTATTCATCGTCCGTCATATTATTTGTCACAGGCCGTCAGCGGCAGGCGCCGCCGGGCGTCGAGTGCGGGCGACGCATAGCGTATATCCAATTACCCATTCGCAATATTTTCTATGCGATGACGCATGTGGAAAACGCAATCAATCTACAATACGAATATTGTCTAAAATGCTCGGAAAGAGAACGCTATGGAAAAATGTTTTACGAGTTCATATTTTTATTATGTAAATTCGAGTACGTTATAGCATTCCCTTCAGCGAAATGTTTGCTTTGATTTGCAACCGCTAATTAAATCGCAACTTGTATTACGATAATTAAATCGATTGCGAATGTTTCAATGTGTATTTTGAGGATTTCTTTGTAAATAAGTGGTGTATTTATAGCCTTTTGATTTTCTTATTTTGTTTCTGATGAACTTTGGAACTTAAAAGACTTCTGCACGCATAAATACGATAAAAGAACAAGATGTTCTACAAAAAGTCGCAGTTTTGTAATACACACCATAATGTGGCTCATTTTTACTCATCAACCACAATCAAGGTCCCCAGTTCCTAAATCGGATTGATTAAAAAAAAAAACAATAAAGACACGCGGCCTAAGTCGCGTCGTTGATAGGCGAAAGAAATTATAAAAATGTCTTTGGTCTTTTGGAAACAATTGCCGTACGTCACCAACATGAACGCTGACAAAAAAGTATTGGTATCGAAGCGTCACGATTTCCTGGAAAACGATGTTCTAAATTCAGCATTTCTAAACTAATCTTTACTTTTACGAAACGAATACTTTTTCATCTCGACAAAATAAAAAAACATCTGTGATAATGGTGACCGATACACGCGTGAAAAGTATTACCCTACTCACCGCTAAATATAGAAAATTTGTAAGATGCTAAACTATAGATGATCATAAAAACACGTGAAAAAGTAAACACGGTACATTAAATTAAACACCCAAATAACAACAGTTCCGTTTGCCAAGACTTAAGGAAACTTATTTTCTTCTTGGAAGCACTCCAGAGTTGGTAACAAAATGATTAAGTGTTATTTTTCGACTTAACATTTAACTTAAAACATTCGAATACATTGCGTGCTTTATACGCTATGTTTGAGGGAGAATCGATTTTTTTTATACAAAAGCAACAATGGAGAGTGATTGATTTATATTTTTACCGTGACCTTAAAGTTTCATTGTATTAGTTTTTGCGTATTTGTTCAAGCCGTTTAGACATTCAGGGTATTTATGTTAAGAATCATAGAACAGTGGTATTGTGAATATTATATCCGCACCCATCGAGAGATCCAGATGGTCGCTATAAGAATTCTCATCGTGTATTTAATATCAACATTTTGCAGCTATTCATATACATCCTACCTACCCAACTTTCAGATATTTCTCAAAGCAGTAGCCAGCCAACCACTCGTACTATTTTTTCGCAGATATGATGTTCCCATTTTACAGGTGAATGCTACGGTCCATTCAACGTATCAGTTGAATGAGCAGCACTATAAATATAACACACAATATGCTTCAGTTTTATTTAAAAAATCACCTCTCTGTACTTACTTTATAGAGGTAGTAAGTCAATATAAAACACTCATTTGTAATCAGAACTACATCACGGCGCATCTAATTTGGTAGTGTTCACTTAACACGGTCAAATTGGTGCACATCTCATTTGCACCCAATCTCTTTCGGAGCCACTATGCACCGAAAATTCGGACTACATTATCGGGGACCCAGAGTTACAAATAGCGGCTTCGAATTCGCATAATCGTCGCAATCAGTAAGCGTATGTATTGTTTCTGTCTCGTCGGGGCACGCAACTAATGAAATCGTAAATCAACGTTCATACATCGACAGATTTTCACAGTGCAAATATTTTGCTTTTCAACGTAACTCTCGACTCGTCTGACGCCTTGTTAATTAATAGAATTAAAACCAGACTTGATGAACAGCTCAACAGCGTGCCAATTAAGCGCGACATATTTTTGTGTCTCTTTAATCTAAGTTAAAAAATAATTCGTCAGTCGGAAAGAGTCAATTCTTTTTTTAATAAATACGTAGTTACGATGCGGATTAAGTTTTGAAGCGGATGATTTATGTGTAAGCTGTAGTATTTCGAGCAAATAATACGGTTTAAAGTATGGTTCGTGGAGGGATTTGTTGAAAAGTTTATAAGGAAACGTGTTTGGTTTACGACTCAGTGCAATAGTGTACTAAGTAGTGGCACTGCTTGTTCAACAGATACGAGTTATGGATACTGTAATAACTCAACGTCGCCTTTACGACGTAATTCCTCGAAGTAAGGGATGTTCTGACTACCTACACACGACACGTGGTACTTGGTGCTCTTGTAAAATAAACTACGGTACCATTGACGTTCTCAAATATACATCCTATTGTTTTACCGAAATTAATTAGATGATACCGAAAAATACACATGCAGAGAAAAATATTTTTTAAATAAACAACAATACTTTTAAAAAGCGTAAAACATAAAGTGTATTTCAAAAACGAACGGTTTTGATAAAAAATGTCACACACGCATGTCTTAAAAAAATATTTATACCCACAAAATATGCACAGTTTAATTAGAAAGTGGGTATACACGCATTCGGGGGGCGGGAGCGGGGAAACGCGACCACAACTCAGGCAACCAATTTCGTTCAGGTTTAAATCAACTACTAGTATGTACGATTAACGTTGTGGATTATTTATATCGGATAGCTCTCGACTCACACACGAGCCTGTCTGTCGGCACTCGGGCACTACATCAAAAACGGTGCACTCAAACTAATTGCATTTGCCATTGATGTGCGCCTATAGCCAGCATTGCTGAATACCTAGCCCGGCCATCCCATGTCGACTATTAGCAATATAATTTCAGGGCACCATGTTTAGTTTTGGCACGGCAATATAGAGCAAGGCATTCATTTGCTTTGATTTGATTTGATGCATTAATATGTGCGCGGTGTCATTAGCAAAATGAATTGATATTCGCAGCTAAATACGTTGATATTTTAGTTTGAATAGAGAATGGAAATGGCCTGTATTATGCTACATAATTAGTGGAATTGTATGAATTCAGAAGATTTAATCGTTACGGCTTAGCATATTGTATGCAAACTTTCTAATTTAGATTGCATTCTGGCTGTGAGTTGGTAGGATTAGTGGTTATTTACGAAATTTAATCAATACGATTACATAATACAGTGGTAAAGAAACAAAAACGAGTAAGCTATTTAAACAGCAGCATTTTTAAATAATGAACACCGCCGAAGAAAAAGAACGAACTTTCAAACACGGAATACATTATCAAAGTGACAAAACACTATCGCCAAAGTCTCCGTAGAGATTCATCAGATATAAAACAAAAATAGGTTTATAGGTTATAGAGGTTTGATGACTAGTTTCGATGCTGTAACTATTCAGCTATTTCCCAACAGACGAAACTGAACCTCGAACTGTGTCGGCGTCGCATTGATCTTATTTGACCCGCAGACTAATAACGAAAAAGCAGAGTCAGGTATAGACAGAACAGTTGTTTAGAAACTCTACAACTAGTCGCTAGAGTGCATTACTGTTATATTTATGTCACTTGTTTAATAATATTGTTTATCTTTCAGTAACTGGCCAATTACAAACCGAGTTATCGTAGATAATGTAATAATAATTGTAAAAGATTGCTTTTTTTCACTTGTATAGTATACTCTTAAAATGCACAATAAAAAAAGCTTAATACGTGCATATGATTCATAATTATGTATTTATGGCTAATTTTGTGCAAACAATCAACATTAGCATAGTTAACTGTCAAAAGAAAATCAGTCAACCGAAGTTCATAAAAAGGTTACCAAAATAATATAAAATCCATTTGTAAGTAGTTGTAATCGCACCGCGGTACACTAATATTGTTTCATATAGAAACATAAAAGGTCTACTAAACGTGCCACAATTCGTACCTACCTGCCCCTCAAATTACTTAGTTAATGCTTATTCAACAACCTATAAAAACAAAGAGCGGCCGCGACACAAGGAGGGTCAGAAACTCTATTGTATATTAATGTAAGCGACGCCATTCTCTCGCTAGTTTTGGCAAAGATGCAATTTCATTTGAATATTGTGCAAGTCGACTGTTATACTGCGTTATACTCGTAACTGTAACACTTTAAATACAAAGTGCTCATAAAAGTAGTGTCTAAGCGTGAACTTTAGGTTTTGTTAATTGATATTGGGATTGTACCAGAATACGAGTTATGTGGATTCGTATTAGGCAATAGGGTGGATGTGTGAATGTCGTACGTTCACGGTGAGACAATTAAAAGGAAATTTTAGCGCTTGCGAGGCGCACATCGAGTATATGTGTCTCATTCCGCGTGTAAGTGCGCCTCCGCTCGTCACCGTGTCTCCACGATTTATGCTCGCCGTATTACACGCCATTCGACACGTTACCACGCCGACAAAGAGCTCAGAAGCCATGTATACGCCAATGTTTATTTAATCAAGTATATTTGTGCGAATTTGTAGCATGTTGTGGTTACTGAACCTAACAACTGGAGTAACTTGCTACGCAATCGTAGCAGCGTAGCAAGCCCGGCTACGACGCATCCTAATTAACTAAATAACTCTACGCCTTCCGATGGTCCTATGCAATTAAAAATAGAATTTTGAATGATATCCAGAAATATGTAATCGAACAAACTATATGTAAATGTATCTTGCGAAGTAACAAAAAAGTGCAGAAGTGTGAATAACGAAACAAAAAATGCCGCATCCAAAGTATTCCCGTATAAAACACTCCTCACACCACCTAGGATGATTGTGCCGCTTGTCTAATTGTTTCTTGCAACGCCGCTATATTAAGCAGTGAGATGCCGCCGACTTTATGACTTCTTGAATGAGTCATTAAGTTGTCGAATCAATTCGTCTTCGGCCTCGGTATTATTTCTGCGAGTGCTGGAGGAGCGAGTGTTATACCTCGGTTGTTTTACAACTATCGTCGACGGTGAATTTGATACGCCTATGTCATAAATTTTGTGAGCTCACGTTTCCCTCCGAGTTGAATTTGCTTTCTTGGAACAAGACATGGAGAATGAAAATTGTGTTAATTTATAGGTCTATAAAGTTACTTGACAGCTGACTCTGTATTTTGAAATTTGATACTTTTTTGGAAAATTATTTTAAGTGTTAATTTGTCTGTATCTATATAAAATACTAGGTTAGAATCTCGACGGTGATTTTTTTTTCTCCTATTGCTGCGTTTTATTTTTAAAACATGTTTAAAGTAAAGATAAGGTGAAGTTACAAGCATCAATAAGAAAAAACAAACACTGTTAGTCATGATTCTTGAAATTCATATGAATAAACTTTATTGGCTCGTGAATACAACTGAATAAAAACAGAGCTAAAGAACTTGTTAATATTCAAAGTTGAGTCGGAAGAAAATTTAATTAAAATGGAACATTTATATAAATAAGATGTTGAAACAACGGCTAAGGAGTGCTGCGTTCTGGCATTCAGTTATTTACTTAAAAAGTATAACGCGGAACTATAACAACTATATTCTAATTCTTTACGACATTAAGGAATTTGTTTTAGGGAACGAAAAATTTGAAATTAATTGTGAAAATTGTATACCTATTGATAATAATTTTGTGCTTGTATCATCTGCGTTAGCGATTACAGCAATTAGGAGTTGATAAGTTTAAGTGCGGTGTACTTCTCTTAATAGGAATTCAGCGCGAATCAAAAGTGTTGTAGATTACTACGCATAATATGATAATAATTATACGTAAATACGCTATTCTACAAAAAAAAATATCTAAACTAGCAAATTTTAGGGTTCATAATTAAATAAAACGTTAACCTCAGAAAATACCACCAAAAGTCATGATTTTAAAAGTATTTTGGCCTAAAGGAACATAATTATTTACCGTAGCGACCCCCAAAATCCTTAACGTTTACCTTAAACCGTAAACAATAAAAAGGTAAGTAGAAATGTATCACAAATTGAATTTAGCTTCACGACTGACCCTCATTCATGTAACAACAATTTGGGAACGGTTTTTTCATTCAATGGGCTTTTTCGGTCATTAAGTCGGACATGTATACATGCAAATTGATTAGCTTCCAGAAGATATAATAATAAAATTGGTGTAACGGTGCAATAACGCGCTTTTATATTTACGCGAGTGTTATTCAACGAAATAAAACTGTTACAGAGTAATTTACACTTTTAATTGTCACATAAATTGGTGAACTGCAAATGAGGATTGCAGTTTTTAAATTAGTGGTTTATGGTAACGTTTTAATGACACATAATTTGACTGACTATAAGCAGTTTTGCTTCAGTGACAGTGTTAAGGTTGACTAATTTAATGGACCAAAGATTTCTAAATAGAGTGATAACTTATGTTAGCAACGAGTGTAAATCTAAATATTATTATTTGAATTTCTATTACTTTACGAGATAAATGTAAGTAATAATGGAAAGACTCCCGGTTCTTAAAGGCGGACATGAGGACTGTGGTCCAACATGCCAAAGCTTTGCTGAGTACTTTAATCTAAAATGTGATGGAACATCTACCAGGGGCCACCCTTCCCTGACCTTTAGAAGAACATTATTATTAGTTTTTAATCTAATCTTATTTATTCTGATCGGTCAACTAGGACGGTATAAGACATCAAACTCTACTTCTCACCAAATAACAATAGAACGTCTATCGCAATGTGATTATAAAATTGTTGAAACTATGGCAACATTCCCTTGCTTTTTATTTGGGACTACGGAGTAGGAATTAATAAAAAACAGGGCGAGGCAGTTCATAAAGAAAAATGTGACTGCATTGCAAAGTAATGCCTCTCATTGTAGCTACGACTGGAGAACGAATTTAAAAACGCTTCTCCTTAAATAGTTGAAATTTTGTCCAGGTTTTGTAATTCATTACGTGTTACACTGACTAAAGTTCCTTAAACATTTAAACGAAAATTAGTATCAGTAATATAGGTAAAGTTGTAGTTAAATCATTTTAATTAATAAAATCAGTCAAGTGCGAACCGGACTCGCGATACTGAGGGTTCGGTACAAATAGGTTAAAACATATTAGTATCAACATTTCAAATTTATCGCCCCTCAAATTTATGACCTTTCCAACCGTTCCTTAACCTTCATTTTTATTTTATTTAAACAGGAATACATCATCTACGAGTATTCCAGCTTTCTAGCTATCGCTGTTCATGAGATTAGTGCCTAGTGACAAAGGGACGCTTCCACGGACGGACAGCAATGCTACAGTGATGAGGTTTCGTTTTTTACCCTATGAATACGGAACTCTAAATAATATCACATCAACATCCAGTAGTAGCAGAATTATTTATATAAACAATAAGTATCAAAACTTTTTATACTAATAATGCCTTTTCAACGTAAAACAAATTTACATAATCATGTCAATGCTTATTACCGTCACGTGTATTCATTCATTTCCAAGAATTGCTTAAAAAGCATCATATTTAAAAAAAAACACATTAAACCATGAAATCCCTTTCTTTCCAGATATTTCCATGAAACATCATCTGAATCCTCTATACTTCTTGTTACCGTATGAACATTGTACGAACAGTTTCTCGTTAAATTAAAATCTGTCACGGCCATTTTAAATGGCAAAGTTTTAAGCGTCCTTGGCATGGCCACTTAATAATATTAAACTGTTGATTTATAAACAAGAGCGGTGTGAGCTACGAGCTTTGTGTACTACTTCCAGTTACTGAGAAACGAAATGTATCGTTGAAGTTCTTCGATAAATATCCACGGTATCGTAGGAGCCGTTCGCAGAATACGATTTGTTGTTGTATCCAATATTTTTTAATTAAAATATAATCGAAGCAAAGAATTTTGAGAATACATTTTTTTTAACTAAAAAAGTCAGCGTAATGTGTTTGATTATTGACACTTGGGATCAATATGTTGATAACTATATACGCTAAACGAGAATTCGTTACGAGAATTTTATCCCGCGGTGAGCTTCTGATTGCTCCAGGTTCATTTAAAAAAACATGCTTTAAAGTTGTAAGTGCAACCTCATTATCCAGATCTTATTAACAACTTAAACACTACATAAATTAAGTTTTTTAGGCATCTGTTTAGTAGGTGTCGTGTGTACGCTAGTTTATAAGGCGGGCGGGGAGCGGGCGGCGCGGCCCGGTCCGTGCCGTATCTATCATCTGCCCGGCGCGGAGCAAACACGCCGTTACCTCAGCTCATTTTATTAGGGGCCCGTGCCGACAAGCTGAAACCACTAACGCGATGCCGCGATGCTCTAATAAAATTGAATCTGCCTTCTTCCACTTCGGAAACCAGAATAGTAATGGAATAAGACGGTTTAAATTTTAAGAGGACTATTAATGTCGAGCTCGCGGATGAGATCGCGAAAATTGGATATTTGATTTTAGAACGGCTTTACGTTAACGCGGTTAAATCCTTTTAAAGTATTGCGCTATTCCTGTGTTTTATGCTAGCATCATTCACTCGCCTGTCTATGAAATAAAACGTACCTATATTTAATTAACGAAAGGTCCATTAGTCTAAAGTTTAATTGAATTAAAATCGCTTTGGGGCTCTCTTCGTCCTCAAAGCATGCTCTCGAATGTCGCAGTAGTTCACATACGACTGAGTAGCTGTTACTGGGACATCTTTTGAGCATCCGTATTTATAGACACGAGATACCTAAATGCCAATTGCTTTTCAATCAAAGCTCAGTTTCAACTAAATGTAAACAGACATCCAACGCTCTATGTGTATTAATTAATGTGTTTACATTCACGAGTTTCTTGACATTACTAGCAAGGTTTTGGTATTATATTTAGGGAGGTAAAAATAAAATACTCTTTAAAAAAAAGTATTTTAATAGTGTTTTTGATCCACAACTAGAAGTGCAAAGCTAACACAGACATTCGAATCGGCGGCCATGACCTAAACCGACGAACGTTTTTATTCCACTATAAAATCAATAGAAGAAAACCCAGCGTGGATTTAACCTCGAATCTTTTTGCGAAACAACTGAGAAACGATACAAACATTACACCGGAGAATGATCCCTCGGGAGTATCAAATCGCGATAGTACACGATTGCAGTCGATGTTGCACGACTGAGCTTCGACGACGCTTCATACAAGTCACACGGTCACACCCGCGCCATTCCCGCCACATCTACTGCTTGGTCACATAATTTTTTGACGTATCGTCCCCTCGAGTGTACACCTTTTTTTCTTTGTCTCGTACTCGCAAATAGGGTTGCTTATTTTCTTCACTGATCTTATCATTTTAGTCTTCTGTGTTCTGTTTTTAAAAACTGAGACATTTTTGTACTTTTGCGTTAGGTATATAAAATACATATATTTGATCTATGTGTATAGTTACGTAAGTACATCAACTTGTTACGGATCAACTGGAACATGTAACTAAATTTAGAAAAGCTTAAACAAAATGTAAGATTATAATTTCCAACACCACCAAAATCCTGATAAAAAGGTAAACTAACAATAAATCGATATGTTTGTATTGGCACGCGAGGTATCTGCTGATCAGCAATTATCCGATGGTTAAGTGTACACAGCTCAACCCTGCAGCGGCCGATTGCGATCAAGAGCCGCTCCGTGGAAATGAGAACGGGCGGCCGGGGACCGAGCACAGATAAAAACTTTCACTTTTTCCGCCAACTCTCCGCGGCGACATTCGCTGGCGACAATAACGCCGGCTGCGGCCGCCCTTATTACGTTATTGTTTGCGTAATTGTGATAAACCAGTTTCGTCATAAATGTGGAGCTGTCATTTCTTACTTACAATATATATTTGGTGCCGAAAAATAATACTTAGTTACATAATCTTCAAAGGTATTTATTTAAGTGAAACAGAGACAAAATTGTTAAGCTTTTAAAAACATGGTCTACTTATTCATTAAAATATTTATAACTAATTGAGTATCAATGAAACGTCATATCTAGAAATATTAATATCATCATCCGGACAAGTCTTCTTATAGTGATAAGTGGAGCTCTCGCGGGTACATTACCGTGGTGGCAGTTTTATTTACGATCCAGAGCAATATCTGGAGACGGCAGCGTCGGGTATACTAATATCGGTCGTGTGGGCGCAACCGATAGCCGCTCGATAGAATAATATGACGGGCGCGCGACCGGCCCGCTGGCACGTAGGCAATAAGCCGCCGGCAGAGAGCCAGCGAGCCGCCCGGAAAAATAAGATTGCACCCGGACGCTTCTGACCCACCGCGCGTGCTTCCACATGCCCGACGCTACCCGCGCTGCCCGCACTGCCCCGCGTTGCCTGCGCTACCTACACCAGATACCGCTTGTAACAAACGACTATTTTAAAATGCTCCAACAATCTTGTTTTCATATCATCAAAGTTAGTAGTTGACTTGTTTTAGAAAGCAGAGTTATCAAGTAGTGTCACAATGAGTAATTATTTGTACTCTTCTTTACTTATTATTACATAAAAAACTACAAAGACAATAATACGATTGATAGCAATAACACGTATTCGTACAACCGTAGCTAATATCGGAAATTTATTCAGCACCAAAAGTAACACGATTGAATGAGCAAGTCAAACTTCCGCATTTTACATCCGTACGTGGGCAATGTAAGTAACGTGTAACATATTCAAAAAGAAAACGTCCCGCCAAGGCGCGCCTTGTTTCATTTTACGATCTTATCGAAATAATCCGATCTCGCTTGTTATTTACTGCCGCCTTCCCTCGATTCCGGTTCTCATGGCAAACTTGGATGTCGACCGCAAATAATTATCGACCTTATTCCAATAACGTTCGACACTAAATGCGTTATCCTAATCCGACGGCGCGACGCCTTACACTCTCGACTTTGGCCAGGAAGCGACGTCCCGAGTGCGATCTAGACAAGTACGTACTCTGGGACTTAGTTTCAGGAAATATAATTCAGTTTGGGGAATTTTCTCTAAGCTCATACGATCTTTTGGTGTGAGCCTGGCCTACAGATATACCTCGTGAGATTGAGAGGAAAAATCTAGGTGTTTTATTTCACATGAGACTGCGGTTGCGAAGCCAGGCGCGCTATCACAATAAACACTTGGCGGTCGCGGCTGTCGTGTAAATTATTCATAGACCAAAGGTTTGTGACAAGTCTGGGAATAGATACTGCCAATAACGACGCCACTGTCTCGGAGTAGCTTCGGATAGTGAAGTGGAGTACGAGCACTTGCACTGCGGCTTTTCTTTCGTTCAGATTTTATTCGAAGCTAAATTGTTTGAGTGTGTTTTGAAATACAAAACTTTAGGATTTCCTTAGGACATTAATTGATTGCTTAGCAAAGAGATACTTCTATAATTTAATTTATAGGTTAGACGTATTTGCCTCATAACTAATACAGCAGATACTGTCTGACCCATGTTAGTAAATTACACCAACTAGGCGTAATTATTTAAACGATAAACAAATCGAGACCTAATCGTGTAAATTGTGTTACTTAAAGAGATGAACAGCAATGTACTCAGGGAATACCCTCTGGGTCGGCACTAAGCTATGAAAATGCCATTATTTCTGTGTAAGCCGCGACTCTGCTCTACAACGTGTTGCAGGAACGTCTACGTGACACTGAGGGCGGTTACTTTTTAAGCTGAAACAAAAACAAAGCGCGCTGGTCCAATGCTAAGGCGAAAAATTCAATATGGCAGTTGCAAGACTCCAGTCTCTTGCCACTACACGTCTGGAAGCACCTAATAAGCGCGGACGAGAATGAAGTAAAAATTCCCGCCATTGTCATTCTAGCCGCGTAGCACTGGTAATGAGCTAAGTTCGCCGTAACGCCTCGTAACTTACATACCAATCGGTGGGCTCCTTACCGTCCGACCTCTATTGGTAATCATGCCACAAACATGGAAAACAGAAAACTTTTGGTCATGTTTCGTACTGGATTTGAAGGTTATTAGTTTATGAGAAAACTTTTTTTGGAACTTTAAATTAGTGTCGGGAAAGTTTGTGTCTATTTGTATTTTTTTGTTTGACAGGTATATGAACGCATCGAATTCGGAGTTCTTGGCAGAAAAAAAACAATATTGAAACATACATAGATATCTGAAGTGATTTATAGAAAATATAAATTGACAAGTAACGCAGAATACGTGGCTATAGGTGGAAGAAAAAGGAACAAAAACATTTGAAAATACATTCTTCAGCGCTTTTTACTCCAATGCAAAAAAAATATAGCTCTTAGATCTGTCTCAAAACAAAGAACGTCGTCTGCAGTGCAAGCATAGTCCAAGATTCCTACAACACCTCAACTTTATTTTATTTAATTGAGTTTATTGTTATTGTGTATTAGTATATAATACTAGTTACATGTTATCATTTTTATCAGTAGCATTCACAATTAATAAATTCCTATCAATTCAAAAAGTTATACAAGCAAAAGATATTGTGTATGTGTCAGTAATACTGGATGGCGGCTAGCTTTGTTGCACACATTGTAAACACGTGAACCGGTCAAGTCTAGTCACAATTACAATTTGCAAAACCTAGGTGCAAACTTCTACAAACCACTCTAATACACACTCTTACTTGTTCGAGTGTTACGCTTACCCATTAGAAGTCAGAAGTCAATAGTCTTTTTAACTCTTGAAAAGTACACAAAGAAGAAGAATGCACTGATCAACGTGCACAACACGTCAAATTTCATCAAATCTGAATCCTTCATGGATTTTTCAAGGTTATCATATATGTATTACCTGATTTCCTCAAAGTAGCCTCAGAATTAATTAACATACCATTACAGTACCAGCCTTACACTAAGTCATGAAAAGGAGATGCTGCTAGAAGCACAGGTACACAATTTATTAAAAATCGTGAATTTTTAAATGAGAATTAACGGGAATCCAATACCCTAAAATGTTATTCAAATAACGCAGACAAAACCAGCACAAGACCAAAATAAAGTCAGTACATTTCTCTAAGATGTACACAAAATTCTTGCAATGAGCTGACCATAATCTAGGTAACTAGTCAGCTTTTCAGCCAGACAGCCACCGGTTTCTTTTGACGCCTGGCCGCCGAGTTCGTAAATGGAATTTGCAAGTAATTTCGCCGCCCCCCGCCCCTTCAGCCCCCGCCTTGCCTTGCTCTCTTGTCTCCGCGTGTCGCTTCCATTACAAATTGTGTTGGAATAAAAATATGGCCGGATTTATATAGAGCTGTTCGATGTGTGACAGAGTTGGTTTTTTTGTTTTGGATTGTATAAGGAAATAATTATTTTCTTTTTTTGACACCAATTAAATAGTAACAATATTATTCAAAATTCATCATTATTCAAATATTATTTACTTAATTTTTCAATAATCGATATATCTTCTTGTGTGTTATTAGAAACCTCTATCCTTTTACACGTTTAAGGTTATATGTGTATCATCTACTATACAAACTCCAATGCCCATATTTTTGCCATTGTTGAAGACTGATTTTTAAAACAATAGGTTGAAAGTAGATACTCTCATCGAGTGATATTTAATATAATCGGCGTACCGTTAACAACATATTCATACGATTCGAGTGTATTAATCAAAATATACGATAATGTTTTAAAAAACATATAGGTTACTTCAGCTACACAAAGAAGAAAATCTAATTAAATTTTCAAAATTAATTTAATATGCACACAGGCGAACTTAACTGTTAAAATATTCTTTCCAGCAAACCTTTGTAAGAGTAAGATTGTAGAATATGTGCGTGGGTAATGCACAAAAAAGAGAATATATTATGACAAATAGCATAATAAATAACCAGTAGACCTAAATTTTATACTAATAATACATTATGATATATGTATCTGAATAATTATAGTACATTATGCTTTATCTACCTAAAGATGAAAAAAACGAGCCCGTCATCGAGTGAAATCACATTTAAAATTTTCTTGCACAGTCTTCTAAAATCCGTAAGTAAAATAACTCATACACGCCCAAAGCTAAACAGAAATTAATATGACATAATAAACTTTAAAAGAAACATAAACTGAACAATATTTACAACTCTATATAGATCCTCTCCGTTCACGGAAAGAAGTGGGCGTGTAATAGGAAATGTTCCGCATATTGACTCCGGCGACGTTCCCGAGATCTCTAAACAATGACACACGGATCCAGCTTACACCATACCACCATACAACAGACATTGATTCTAATGTTAACGCAACCTAATTTTGGGATTTCAGTATATGTTAGGAATACAGTATATGGGAAGGATGTAGACGAACAAACTTCACGAAGTTATTTCAATCAATTTGTTATAGAATGAAAAATTGCAAAGTACCTATAGGAAATTGAGTTTTTAGTTTTTTATCACTATGGGTTTGGACGTCATGTATTAAATCACTGGTATTTTTTTGAAGTATGTTCTCCTTTTACATACGGAAGTATCCTCGTTGCATGACTAAATCCTAATTCATTCACAATGATACACGGTTTGATACATTTTTTACTAAAAATTAGTTCATTAAAAAAAACTCCCGAATACGAGATCAGAAACTAGATCGAAATAGTTTCTCGGTTTATAAAAACTAAAAATACCTTTTATCGATATTCTCACTAGGAATTAATACATTTGCAAATATCAAAGTAGCTATACCTTTGTTCGTGTTTCATTCACAAACTAACCTAAAAATGATTAAAATGAACTCTTTTACAGGAATATCTATATATAGGCTATTTGACACAATAGTCAATATCTACGCAAATTGAGACAAAGAATGCATTAAAGCAGCATTTCGAAAGCATGTATAATAGACAAGAATTCAAAGGAAAATTTTATACAAAAATAGATCGTTGAATATTTGTCCCCAAATGTTTGCAAACTCTAACAAATTCATAAATAAACTAAGAAGTGAGTTAAAAACAATTAACTTTCGCGTGGCTCGTGGACCAATTCTCGTGATTTGCATCTTTCGAGAAATGTACAATTACGTCAGTGAGCGTTGTGAATAACCTTTGAAATAAATTGGAACATTGAAATGAAACTACTTTTACGGATTTTTTCGCGGTTTAATTTTAGATTTTAGTTCCCGACGTTTCGAAACCTTTGCAGGTATCATGGTCACGGGCAGACATGAATTTGCAGGCACCAGGTATAATAATACAAACGCTTTGGCGGGTTCCATGTCCCCCACGATGGAGAGTCGTACAAAGATTTGGAGAAGCTCTTTGCCCAGCCTTGGGAAACATTGGGCTAGATAATATACTCTCTTACAAGTTAAATATAATTATTTAACAAAGTTATTTATTTTATGTCTAAGAAGAATAAAATGTGCTTAAAACTCTCTCTTAAGTAACTTTGTGGTGGTCAAAGTACTGTGACGCTAATTCAGTTATGGGAACGTCAAGTTAAGACACAACCTAAATACGACGATGCGGTCTAAATACATTAAATAGGCGCATCAAAGAAGATAAAAAAAATTAAAACTTTTTATGTAAAATAATAGAAATATAGGTAATTCATTGGGTCCGATTTAGACGGATTCATATTTTAGACGGGTTTCACTAGCAATAAGAATGACACTCTTACAACTTTTACTGTCCAAATATCAAAAAGAAGTTTATTGCATGCCATAAAATTACCTAAACTAATTTTATTTGTCGTTCTATGGGTTACATTTAACAATGCAAAAGGGGGTTTTATAGTTGACTTATAAATAAAAAAGCTGAATTGTAAAAGCTAACATACCAAGTAGGTATGAAAGCTAGCAGCATTTTCTCAATGTGACGCAACTTCCCATTTTAACCCTATCCAGAAAAATCCTCAGCTAATACTCCATGTCTGTATGTAAAATAAAATGTAATATCCGTATAAAAAAAGTAAAAGTACCAACTTTTGTAGACAGAAGCTTTGAAAGATAAACAGGTTTTGATGAGCCCGCCAAAGCGGGGAGATAATTCGAAAATCGCTACCGCTGCTTGGTTAAAGCAAAGTTAAAATTGGAAAACCGTCTTGATGATCCGAGAAATACCTCGGGCGAACTTTAACTTCAGACCCTTTGAAAACTGTAAAGCTGATCTACACGGTACGTTACGGGGAGTGTTGATGCTAACCCTTATCAATATATCTTTCCCAACTACTTATTGGTCTGTAACAAGCTTATTGAGCAGCTGTAGAACTTCGAAAGCAAAACTAACGCGCCTTTTATACAGCTGTTTAACTTTGCCAGTCGAAACTCAACTACGCTACAGAAGAAACCTTAGTAACTCTGATTAAAATTTCATTGTTAGTATTAAACCTAAGTACTTCAAAACAACGAGTATAATTCTCATAACAGTCCCAAACTTCGAAGGCTGTTTATCTAAAAAACCAATTCCGAGTTACCTTTTTCTATTCTCTAATACATATTCTATTCTACACTTAAAGTGCTTGTGAAAAGGATTTCCTAGGGTAAAAGTTTAAATAAGTTTAGGCGAGTTTCTCAGACCCCTTTTACGAGTGCAAAAGGGCAAAGAAGGCAAATGTTTATTCAAAGATTTTATAGATTCTGTTGTGAAAGGGAGACGAAACTAAAGTTCATAGATCAGTGGAGTGAGGTGTGTGTAGAGGTAGTTACCGGTGCGCGCAATACGTGTAAGTATAACAACACAACATACTCATGCGTACATACAGGAATTGTGTTCCTCTGGGAAATTGTGCTAAGCAAAGTTCTCGATATTGTTCTCATTTTACGATCACGCGGCAAGTAAAGGGTACAACAATATTTTAAATTTATTTTGTGAGTAATTTTAAACGAAACGTCACTACATTAAAGGTATAAAAAGAACTTGATGCCACAATCAACATCCCAACTTTCTTGACACAAATTACAACGGGTATAATTTAATCTTCACGAACTTCGTTAATTTTATTTTTCCTTTGAATTAATTTAAAAATTCCTGCTGAGATCCTGGCAGTTATCAAACTCGGGACGTCGGAAACTTTCAACACTAGTAATATTAGCGAAGTCATTTGAGAGTTCTGACTTAAGAATCCGGGATTGTAGACGTTTATGATCTCACACGTCGAAACTAATTTTATTGAAGTGACTTTCTAAAGACCTAATGAAATGAATAGTTATATAAGTGTAGAGGTGTATGAGAAAGCTGAGGCAATTTAATTTACATAAAAATACGTAAAAAGTGATTGTATCCGCGTCCGTAAATACGATAAGCACTTAAGTTTCGGTTATTCAATCCACCGCTCTATTCCGCTAACGTTTTTACGCGCCGCTTTACGCAGCAGTAATGCGAAACAATATCGTAAACGTAGTGTGTCGTTGAGAATCAAAGCTATAAACTGTAGGTCGGCAGCAAATCGGTGAACGTGTCGTGTTGCAGGGAGACAGTAAGAAGGCTTTAGGACAAGCGACGTGCGACAAAGTTTTTATTTCCCAGGGGACACACCGATCGTAGTGCCGCCCAGGTGCTCCCCGCACCGATGGAAACCTATATTATTTGTTTGAACGAAACTTTCTGGTCTCGCGTGAGATGAGTAAATTATGTTTGCGTCCCGAAACTTGCATAGCATTCAATGTCCCGCACTCTGATTTGCTTATTCAAATGAAAACAATTCACAAGTCTTTTTGAATTGTGGTCGCTAATTCGTAACCCAATCTAGTTTTCCTTACCTCTAGATCCAATTACTTAAAGAATCAAAAGCTCTAAACAAAATAAACCGTAAATGAAATTGTTATCTTCAAACAGACAAAGTTAATATTAAAAATTATATTCGGCATTCTTTACCACATTACAAACGAAGTAAAAATGAAAAAAGTTCTCAAAGAATACGAGCAATAAAAAATTATACAAACGATCGTCATACATTACCGATATTAAGAGTTGATGAAACAGTTTTAGCGGTTCCGCGTTCTCGAGATATTCGAGAAATATAGCTTTAATAAAATATACAGACTGCAAATTATTCAACGTAAAGAAGCTTCAGAGTTTTATGGTTATACCATCTAATCGCAATTTTAGACTGGGATGTTAGTATAAATTTGAAATACTAAAGCAGCTGAGGTGGCGATCTATCAAACCGAGCGTTAATGGGGCAACAGTTTGCCTTTTGTAGTCTAGACAGAAGAGTATTTGAGTCGGTTATAACATAAACGATACCTAGGACCCTAAATACACATGAGAAGGCATTATTCAACCAAAAAGCGTTCGTCGGCCTAATAAGTTATCATTTACATGACTTATTATATCCGTGCCTCATACGTTCATACTTACAAAGCAAAATGCAAAGTAACAAAAGTTAACATCACATTGTTCACGCGCTCGTTACGAAGTCGAATCGAATTGCTGGCTAGGAGAATGTTTCGAGGAAATGTGCCTGGAAGGCTGATGAATCTAATTTTTGTGTCGGGGCGCAGCGGCGCGTTTCTTATGAAAATTATGCCCCATTCGAACGCCCCGAAGAAGTTGAGAAGTTGAAATAAACTGTCCCGCCGTGACTCGCACACAGATCGGCGGCGCGCGCGTGCGGAACGCGGCGATTCTGACGCTTATTTAAATTTCGTTTACATTGTTAATGCGACGTGTGATATATTTATTCGGTACAAATTAAAATATTATTAATAGAAACTGTACAGCAGATTTCGCAAAGCTCAAATTAAAATAAATACGCTACCATTTTACCTTGGTCGCGGCCAACGAAAATGTTATTATTTTTTACTATTTTGTGACTTAATAAATCCTAAGAATCCTATAAATATCAATAACTCAAGATAACATTCCCTTTATTTTAAACATCTGTCTTTATCAATTACCTCGCTATTAACACTAAAATTGGGAATTCTTATTGGACCGCAACAGGGCGGGTGCAGTGGAGCAGACGGACCGCGAACATGCCATTATCGCCGAGCCGAACAAAAGGATCAAAACAGGTGGTCACACCTGAGTGGAGCCAACCGTGCAGCCGCTGATAACGAGATGGAAACATGACAATTGCTTGTTTCTCACCAAAATAACTGAACATCTTTACTAAATTAAATTTATAAAATATTTATCTCTAATTAATTAATTTAAAGAAAAAATATCTGTTTATTTCGACTTACAATCATTTATTCCAATAAATCCTTTAGTATTGCAACAATACGTCTATCGCTCTTTATACGTCATGACATCTTTGTGACTCGTGGTTAAGACTGCCTACCCTGCAGTGTAACAAGCGCGTGTGTCATTACATAATGACGGGCACTGTTGAATCGGCATGTTATTCGCAGGTAGGCTGCGTTAACGCTGCGGGCTGCAGACAGAGCGCGGTGTACACGAATCGACCGCAGCTAACGTGGGAAGAGTACATTTATTATGTCGAGTCACGGTACTCATTTGGGTATTAGAGATAAAATTAAAATTTACGCTTTGCCCAAAGCAATTTGTAACCGCTCGCTTTACTTCGCGCAGAAAATAGGCTTTGGTTTATCCTCACTTTACATTCATTTTCATAAGTGGCTTAAATTCAACGAATGCGGCTAAGGTCCGGTTAGTGGGAGACCGTCGGCCGCCGCGCGACAGACTGGGACCTCATCCTGGAAAGCTACCGTCGCGCCTTAAAGGAATACCAATGCAATTGTGGAAGCGTGACAGTACGCTACATGGCTTATAGCGGCATCTCTCTTCCTCACGTACAATAGCATTATTTTAAGATCTCGTGGTCGACTCTGTCTGCCTCACATTACACCGCTGCTTAAGCTACTTACGGTTAACAAATTAAATTAATGCTTTCGGTGAACTGCGCAGATATTAAATTTACGACATTCTTTTGTGAGAAATTATTAGAGGAAATATAGTTCCAGATAACGGTGAGTAATGGAATGTCTCGAAGAATAATGGCAGATCTCTGCGTGAAATAATGAACGTCAACTATTGTACTAGTTTTAAAGAAGAATATAATGACATAATGTTGAGTGGGAAAAAAATGCATCGGAATATAGATAGGCAGTTAAATTAACCAGAAAAAAAAGGAATCTTCGGGTATTCGAAATTCGTATCCAAAATTCTTAAAAATAGCCAAAAGACCATTGTTGAGATCCATGTTCAAAAAAAAATAGGTGCATTCATCCTAAAAATTAATAAGCAATCTCTTAAGCTAAGTAACACATTACAAAATATGTTTGAAGTACACTTGATAATGAACAAACATCTTATTACTTTATTGAAACAAAATGATCTAAACATAAGTTACGCACCGGAGTCTTAAGCGTCTATTAGTCAAAAGAAGGACCGTAGAACAAGAAATTCCAAGACAATTTGTCAATGAGAATTCATTGTTGTTTGGTTTAGTGTAACCCGCTAGTGAGACTGATAAATGTCCTTTCAGAGTGCGCCGTCAGTCAAATCGCGGTTGCCTGCCCACAAGATATATTGTGGACCCAAGGCTCGTCCTTGTGAAACCCCCGCGTTACTTTAAAATTAACCGTTCCACTGATTATTTACTAAATAACAAGTAAATACCTCGAAGTAAATAGTAAATTATCCTCTACCACAATTCATACCCACAATTTCCTTAAAAAGATTTTTAAACATGTATTATGTTAATTGGTACGTTACGTAGTCCCAATCGAAATCCGATACAGCAGTGTAAGTCACAATAAAAACGTTGAAACATGAAATGAGAACTCGAACACGGGATCAACTTAATTAGCAATCGGCTGCGAAGTGTCGACACACGACTGCATACAACACATCTTACAGTCAAACACTCATTTACATAGCAGAAGGCGTTAAAATGTATAAATGGATACAAAAACTGTTAAATAGATACAAAGGTCCCTTTTTTATTTCACCAAAAACAAAACGCGACCGTTAAAATATAAAAATGTTTTAAAAGATTTTTTAATCTTTACCGAATACCCTTTTCACGTAACATTACAGCCGCATACTCATTCAATTCTGGGACAAAGGCCGTAGGTTGATTGCCAATCAATCACCCGAATATCGGCGTCTGACACTTACCTCGTCAATGGTACAAGCTTTAATTATTTCGTTCCAAGCATAAAACTATTCACTCACTTTGACGTGGGTAACATTTAATTTGCGAATACTAACAGTTTAGGAAGCGTTTTCGACTTAGGGCGACCGCAGCAAGCATCGCAGGGAACAAGAACAAACAAAGTAATTAAACACATCAAACGGGGAAATTGAAGCTGGAGTCAAAGCCAGCGACGGAGAAATGGCATCGGTCACGCTTTACGTTACCAGCCCAGCGGGATCACAAAGCACGCCGATTAGACGAATTATGAATAGCTAATAGAAAACCGCTGCGCTGCGGTGCTTGGCTACTAAGTTCTACGAGTTATATTCGTATGCTACGAACGGCTACGTAGGGCGTAGACATCCGTAGACCAATTCAAAAAGGCGCACTAATTTAAAAAAAATAGTATAATTATTTACGGAAACTACTTATGCGGTGCCTTGAATAAATACATCATTACATTTTCATAACTTTACTCAATGTCTACTTAATCATTACATCATAGTTTTCCAGGAGTTTTTGCTTTCGTGTTGCTTTCAAAAATATTACAAGTAAAATTACACCAATTTATTATGTAACAGAAGTATTTGAACAGTATTGTTTCCTTTACCCATAAAACAGGGGGTTTGTGAACACATGGTAGACTTGACAGTGAATTTTAAAACTACCACCTCTCACCCCCGAAACACAACGATAACATACAGTAGAGCGGGAGACCTGGTTTAAAAAGAGTAATCGATGTAAGTGACGTCAAAAATAAAAGTGTGCAATGCTAAACTTTAATAATGGAGCCTGACCTGGTCTAGATGCGTGCACCTACAATCAACGAGACAAGAGAAACACCAGCCTAAAACTGAACTACCAAAATTTACCGAAATCATACCAATTTTAGCAAAATAACCTGCATATAGGTAAGTCCTTTACTATTACTACACGCCTCAAACAAAACTCTTCCACCAGAAGCTGTCACCGCTACACCATGCCAAACAAATGTGGCCACAGCCTCACCAACTTCTATTTAGTTCTGATACTACCAACTTCCTAAAATCTACTTCTAAAACTACTAGTTTAAAAATTTAATTCTCGGAATATACACCAGAGCTAATATGACCCTTGGGGTAGCTGTGAAAGAAAGAGACCGATCTATATTATGTAGTAGATAAGTCTTCTCACTTTCATCTTTGCAAGTTTTGCTTCAAAAGGTAGACAACCAACGACCCCAAACGATTTTAGTACCCTTTACCTTCCCTTGCGTTTAAAGCGCACTTCTCATTAAATTCTATCAAACTGGAATCACTATTTTATGTGGTGTAGCCTTAAAAACAGACGAACAAAAAGTGCTACAGATTTAGATTTTCATTACTATGGATTATATGGAATCAGATCGTACCAATGAATACATTCCATTGTACTCGTACAATCACGATTAAGCTAATTCTGGGTTCTGTGTAATAATGTGAGTACTCCGTATTAACAACAATAAGCAATTAGCTAAATACTGCGATTTAATTACAATGATCAGAGTATTTTGTAGTGCTTTAAAAGATCTATAGACATTTAAATACTTAAATACTTTTTCTTTAAAACACTAACGCCATCTGTTGTTTTCAGTTGGAGTTGAATCAATTTCTTTAGTTATACTTTTTTACTTTAGAAGCGAAGGCGAGATCAAATAGAATTAATTCTGAAAGAAAACCCTTTCCTGAGTTACAACTCTGCTCTAGTAGGAATAGAAGCTTATTTCATAATGAAATAACAGCAAAACCTTGAACCGTGTGCTATTTTTTTTTCATGTGCGCACGCATGCGGTTTGTTCCAATCTGATTGTAATCATAATCTGAATATTACGTCACAGCATTCTATTCTATTCTGCGGTCAGCGACCCGCTTGCCAGGACGGTAACTGCGGCAGATATCTGCAATAGACTTGATTGTTTGATTGATTCTCTTCGTAACTGTAACCACATTCAACCGAATGTTGTTGTCAACTGTTTGACAAAAAAAAAACGTTATTCCGTTTTTTTTCATTTTGACTGATTGTTATTTTAAAGTAAGTGAAAACTGTGTTTTCATTAATTTCCGCAGTCGAAACATTATAGAATTTGCTTTCATATATTCAGGTTCACAAATTATACTTATGACGCCATAACAGCATCAAATTAATCAGTAATAAGTAATGGAGTCACGTCAAAGCTGAAGGTTTACGAGCTGTTATTATATGATAATGTGCCTAAACCATAATTTGAGCGATCGCAGTACAAATCCTCTTCCACTGCCTGCATAGATTGATGTCCATCTAAATTTAATGACTAATCCCACAGCTAAACGCGAAACTGATATTAGGAATCAACGGATAATTGTAATGCATATACGAACAGCGCTGAACAATATGTTTTTAGATGGAGTAAGTTTTAGATGATGTAAAATTACAATTACGTAAAGTGAATCTTTTAACAATCATTATATTTAACTACTAAGCCCTCAAAGCTGTGTGCAATTATTACGTACAGTACGGACGGTACCATGTAAGTAGTATTTTAAAGGTATATAAAAAAGAAAAAAGAATCCTCTCTCTACTCGCGATTACGTACGCACGTAAACATTCTTATCATCAATCATAAGTTAACGTAAAGAGACTTTGAACACCTATGACTTATTAAACAACGGTAGCTTAAAACTGAGTGAGTAAAAGGTATTCAGCTAGAAGCACACTAATATTTTAAATGGGAAATTATATGAGTGTATGTATTTGTTTTTTAACTGTTTACGCTCAAACAGATGAACCGATTTCTATGAAACTGAGTATGGAGGAAGCTGACACCAGTGACACCTTAGATTAGTACATTGGCTTTTATCAGACTTCGTCCGAGGAGGGCTATATTTTTGCGATATCCAAGCTTGCAAAGCCGCAAGCCATAGCTTCTTTTGTATGATTTTTTAAGTATTGAGAACGAAAAGTATATCTTGTTTAAGTAAAAGATTGCATTACAAATATAAAGTGGTAGTGACACGGTTAACCAGAAGCATTTTGGGATAACCCTAAGAAATAAAACGTTTGTGCATCGGGACCATTTTTAAAGACTCACAGCTATTTGAAGTCTGGCTGTTTGTGAACGTGATCTGTTTTTGAATGTCAATCTAAACACATGGATCCTTCGTAGGAGACATGATTTGAACGTAAAATGTTCAAATATTTACTACCTTATTCGTTTTACAAAAATTCAGAGCAGAAATGTATTTATGAACAGGGGATAATTTGTGAAGGAGAGCGTCATAAACAGAGTTTTTATATATTTTTTTCTTTCATGTCCTAAAGAATTAAAATACTTGTCCTATTTATGCAATGATTTTGTTAACTCATCTTGCATATATTGCGAAATATCTAATAAAATAACAAATTGATTCTGAGGTCCTGCATCTTTATTAGTAATATTCAGAATTAATTAGTCCCAATGCTGCTTGACTGCTCACAAATAACTAACAGCTAAAGAGATCCAAACACATATCGTACTATATTATAGGCGCTAAAAGTTTGTAAGCATGGACGGATGTTTGTTACTCTTTCACATAGACCACTGAACGGATTGTGATACACAAATGGTTTATAACCTGGGTTAATATAGAGGGTAATTTTTATGCCGATTTTATGTTCCCGTTGGATAATTTTGGATTCACTGGCAACAGCCAGTAAAATATAATAGTTACAAACCATCATAAGAAGTATATTCTATGACCAAGAAAGTACGAAAGAAACACCAAAACATAATTACAAATAACGGGCGATGCGACGGGCAATGGGTATATTTTATCGGATTACACACACGTTATCACAGTCTGCCGGCACACGCCGCCCCTCGTCGATGGTAAATTAACACCCCTATGTAATAACTACTATGACGGCATCACGACACTTGTCTTAGGGATCAAGACGGGAATGGTAGAGCAATGTCTTCAAGGGCTCTTATGGGCAAAATATTCGTAAACAGAGTCATTAGTAGGGACATTTATAAATAAGTTTTCGAAAATCGTATTCGATATAAGTGACGATGCCTTGACGGGTATAAAACCTCTTTGATAATGTTCATGTTAAACATCAAGTTCTTGGCTCAATCTGGTAGTCATATAATTTAAGTCTCACCTTACTAGTGGTCACCATCAAACTAGTGGTAGCAAAATATACTTTAGTAGGTACTACGACTCGCTTGCTCGAAAATAATAGCGATTTCAAGATGGTAAATCTCTTTAAATACTTGAATGTAACTAACAGAAAAATAATAATTATGTCCGCTCTTTTGCATTGCAAGATAGTGCATAAGCGTGTGCGTCAACAGCGGAACAGTCTCTATAGTCTCTATTTCCTTACCTACTAGGCCGATGGAAACCAGATACAAATGGAGTGAGATCAAGCGCATTACCCACAATTTTTCACACCACCACAAAAGCTGTAATATATATTCTCTATTCAGATTCTCTTCTATTCAGTCCTGCGCTCTTACAATTACGCTATTACAGGTTGGCTTAGAATAAGTCACGGTACATTTGGAGGCTAGTCTAGGTCAGTTATTATTGATGAGATTTACTTCTGTTATGAATATTAATTCATTTTAGTACTGCCGTGACATACTCGCATAATATACATAGTTCTAGGAAGGATTAGCCCCTACTGGCCTTCCCAGAAATATGTGCGATATATATACAAAGGTTTTATAAAATATTTATTTATTGAAGAAAAATATTAATATTGCATTCATTATCATTTTATGTAAAATATTGTTATTTCAGAAAATATACGGCTAGATATGAAATCATTAAGACAAATACACAAATGCTAAAAATATATGAATCAAAATTCAGTTTCCAAAGAAGAAACATTTACAAACTTATATTTAACTAAGGGAAAACTTAACACTAAAAACATTTTCCACCTCGTTACTCGGTAAATGTTTGTGAATATAAGAAAACTGTTATTATTAGTTACTTTCTCATCTCACAATTAAGTTTGGAGCGGAGTTTTCGACATGAAAATAATAAAATCGCTCTTTATACTGTGGAGTTCAACGCGGGCGGTTGCTATGAGCTTTAAAAGTAAAATGTTGAACGTTTCTCTTTCAATACACGTCTAAGGTAACTTTAATATAGGGTTGATACGATTATTAGAGCTTGGATCGTGGCCAAGTAATATGATATTTTGACAAAAAAAAATCATACTGAACAAAACTCGGTGAAATTGTGGGACCAAACGACAACTGTTTCTCGACAAATAAGAAAGAATAATCAAAAGCGGGTCATCAAGTATGAACTAATGAGGTTCAATACACAAAAACATCTAGACAAATCGAGAGAAACCAAATATATATGTATGTATACATAGTAAATTCAGGTCTTTGGTCGGGAATGGGGAGATATCTTTATGGCCATTATTGTCTGACAAAATACATCACCAAAATGAAATTACATTTATTTTATACAACCATTAAATTATTTCAACCGTTTAAAATCTCTTTACAACAAAATATATAACTAGACCTAAACAAAATAGTATAGAAATGCTTTTAATAAACACTAGAAACAAGAAATCAGGGCAAGATGGCATCGATGTCGACGTGAACTTGTACGGAGACATTGTTTAGCGAGCGCCGCGTAAGCTTAGTCTAAGTAGCGGCGGGAATATTGCGCCTACGAATAGCAATCTCGAAATACCTGGCTTCTCTAGAAAGCCGGATCGATTGTCGATTGTTCAGTTCTAGATGGCAACTGTAGCATTCATGTTTGTGCTTAGAAAATATGGGCCACTATTGGCGACATGATGATTCGATAATTCAAAACATATTGTGTTTGATAATTACAGAACATTAAAACGAAGAGAAATTATGATGCCATTGTACATGAAGTTATTATGTACTAAATTGTGAGGTCATACGATATATCAATCCACGTGAAGTGAGCAAAGCGAAAAACAAAATAAAAGTCATCATACCTATTGACTTTACCGTGAAACTATACACAGAAAAACATTTTTATTTTCCCTAACTGACCTTTTAAACTCACTATTTCCACTCCATGTCATCACAATGAAAATACAAGTTATATTTTTATTCGGGAACCCTGACATCATTTCGGTTGACAGTCATGTGACAACCCTATGGTGTAGCCCTCAGGCGCTCGCTTTGTAAGGCCTTTGATTGGCAGACGACAATCCAAAAATTGTTTTAAACAACAATTTTATTGACGTCGAATATTCCTTTTTGGCTATTCATACAAATTTGGCGTTTTAAATGTATTATGTACTTGTAGATGTTATGTTTTAGGGTTTGAGGCTAGTGGTGCGTGATGGATTGCAATGTTTTACTGCGGAAGACGTTTCACCGCGGTTGGGTTTAATAAGAGTCTGGCAATATGTACTTGTTGCCCGAAACAAATTTGGTGAAACACAACTTTCATAAAAAGACTAAAACTAAAGCTTGAGGACTTAAACCCGCATAGCCCGCATATAAATCAACAAAAAAACTAGGTTTAAACGATATCAAGTACTTAAAATTGCTTGTGAGAAGTAGAATATATACTGTACGCCCTGTGTATTTATAAATAGGATACACACATCAATGTAAACTTTGATACGTTGAAAACTAATGATTTAATTACAAGCTTATAATACTAGAGCAACACAAAAGCTAACAAAGCCTTACTTTTATATATGGATGTAATAAAATTGGTTCAAAAGCAAACCATAACCGATGTAACCACACAACCAAAGCAAGGAACTAATCAGGTAATATACTGCTGCAATATTTAACGACAATTTAAATATTGTAGGCTGCGGGTGAGCTGCGGACAGCGATGCGAGTCCGGACCTAACCTTATTACGTGACTTGCGAAAGCAAATAGATTGCGATAGTTGTGCAATTTTTGCTGCTAAATGGTAGGCTTGTATTTTCTCGTTCTCAAGGCGATATGTAATATGGGGAAACTGTTTTACGTGAAGTGTTTGCAAATTTTCTAGAAGTATTATTTTTAATTACAGACATGTAAAGTATTTTAGTTTTCGCGATATTCGATAAAGTGAAATTTTACAGCAATTCTTCTAGAGTGTTTGTTTTTGCAAGTTACGTGATACGAGCGCGGGTCGTGTCAGCACAGCCCTACCCTGACTAATGCGCCACATTAATATCCCCAGTAATTAATTGTTTGCATGTCCGACGAAGAAACGTCCCGTCTCGTGAATTTTCTCGTATAATTTAAATTAACGAACCGAAGCTACTTCACATGCTCGCCTGACAAACAAAAATGATCTGGTCTCGGAGCACTATTGTTTACCAACACAACACAAGTTAGTTAATGTTTGAAATATAAATTTAGTTAAATCTTTACAAACTGGAAAAAGGGCAAAATTAGGTTCCCAATATTTCATTGAAATGTAGACAACATTTCGTCAAAGGATTGCATTTTTTCTATACAAGCAAAGAGCAAGCTTATAGTTTTGATCTCGCTAAATTTGCAACGTTAATATTTTCCATTTTAACGAGAAATATGTAACATGTTTCTTCGAATCCCACTTAAGCAGTAACAATACAAAATATTACATATAACAATACAAAATATTAGCTGTGATCATGATAAGCAGTATCATGATCCATGAGCACAGCTAATATTTAAGTGGAATTTCTTGAATTTATTTAACAGGGGCTATCCGATCTCCCTATGGTAAAACAAGACGATACAACTTGTAAAACACGATGAAGGTAATTCTGTCCACTCCATACGGATGTTCGCCCGTTGCTTCAAGAGAAGTGCCCTCGAGCGAGATGGATCGTAAAATATACGACACTTCAATATGTATGGGTGAAAGCAGCCCGTTTACTGCCCACTTAGAAAAAATGTTGGCTTAATTCTGCACGTCATTTCGCTCCGTACTCCCATCATACAGCGAACGATTCATACGATTTGATGGCGGAACACTTAAACCGGCCAAGACTCCGAAGGGGTAATTAGCTTTTACATCTGTATTTTTTTACTCAGCAAAAACAGTGTATTTTCACAAAAATCATTCGATGCGCGTTCGCGATCTCGTCAGCATATTTTCATTCGTTGTAGGATGTTTGCAAAAAGGGGACTCTCATTTCTATTAACATTAGCATAATTTGAAATGAAAACGTTATTTCTTTGATACTCTCGTTTCTATGTAAATCGTATAATCTTAAAGCTTTTAGTATGAAATTAATTCTTGTATCTGTTCAGTGAACCACACTAGTGGCTGAAATCAAATAACGTATTGTTAAAGGGGCAATAAAAGTAAAAAGACAGCGTGAAGCGAGGCAACGAGGCGATGTTCCTATCAATAACATGTTATATTCGGTACACGTCATCGATTTCCTACTCGAGCGGCGATCTGGACAATGAAAGGAAGAAGTGTGGGCCCGAGGCGGAACACAAAGGCCGGGCTCATACCTGCCGAGGAGCGAGGAAATAGTGGCGGTATGAGAGTGTACGTCACGCCGCCGCGAGCCGCCGGTCATAGTGCGGGCCCTTTGATGCACCGTCTGCAAAAACAGCGCGCAACCAAAAAGAATAGGTAGAATTTTTGTAAATATTTTGCTAAGCTACATTGAGTGTGGTGCATGTTATGCTTTCTTTGTTTAGCATATATAAAGCTATTATTTTTTATAATCTTATTTTTTTATGTAACAGAAACCTTTATGTAACAGCTAAGCTAGTCACACGATACAAACAAAATTTTGTACTGGAATTACTTGAACTCCAAAAAAGATTACACCAATTACCAAATCCCCCGAATAACCAAAATATACATAGCTATCGCTGTTCCTTCCACGCGGTTATGTAAGCTAAAAACAGAAATACCGTCGGAAAACTTTCAGACAGTTTGTCATGAATCAGACAGTTTAACTAGGATACTTGGACGAGGTACCTACGAGTACATAGTGACAGTAAAGTCAAGTGCAGCTCCCTCGTCTTTAGGGCGTTGTTTTATGTTCTACTAACGTTTACTGAGCGCACGTGACATTTTTTAATGCTGGCACAGTTATCTTTTGTCATCCCAAATGTTACTTCAATGTTATTTTCTGACTGCATTTTTATTTATATTTAGATTTCCCCTCGGTTTACAAATAGATCAAAAATGGAAAGGTAAAATGCACCCAAATATCGTCATTTGAATTAATTTCAATCGTACGCATCACCAATGGTATTCCAGATCTTAGAAAACAAAAAAATAAAGGAATTTTAATGTATACAACAGAAAAACGTCAAACGTCTAGCGGAAATATTAATTAAAAAGAGTTTTTGATCATTTTATTTTTGCTATTTTTTATTTTTCTTTCAGTCCCAGTCAGCGATCGGCGGCAATACTTAAAAGGGACTATACAAAAAAAAACACATATCCGGACTTGGGACCCTTGTGAAGGAATCGACCATCTTACACCTTGCTGAGAAAACCGATGCTTACAACACATTCTGTACAAATAAGAACGACCAGGTATATGGAATAGAAGATCTAATTCATTTTTGTTTCGTTGCTGTAAGTACAATAATTTTCATATAAATACTTGCAAAGAAAAATCTAGAATGCCAATGGATTATGGTAATGTAATATGTGGTATGTTTGCGAGTGCCTGCCTCTGCAATGGTTGCGAATTCGTTTTCTTCTTTATACTTAACAGGAGCGCATAATCCTTTTCAGCGAAAAGCAAACGCAAAAAAGAAATATTTTCAGTTTAAAACGAAGTCGTTTTTAACAAGAATTGAAGTCGAAAATACTTTTTTTTTAATAAAAACGATTTCCGCGTTAAGGAATTAAATCCATGTGTCATGGGGTTCACAAACATTTAAGTCACATGCGCAAAGACACCTAGACTAGACAAGTATTTGTATCCGTGGATCACACAAATACTCGTCCTACGCAAGGATCGAACTCGTGATACGGCGCGCTCAGTGGGATTGACTTGATGATTTCAACCACTTGGCCATCCGTGCAGTGTAATAACACTATATCTCATCGTACCTGATAGAAGTGCTGAAATTAAAATATTGAAATCACAAACAACCACTTTTCATTGCTTAAAAACCTTAGTCAGACGTACACGCGTGTCAATAAAAGCACAACAGTGGTCAGACCCAAAACAAATGCAAAATAAACTCAATTAAATAAACATTATATATACTTTACGCCCATTGAACATGAACTGGCCAGCATGTTTACAAAACTCGACCTCATATGAGTACAAATTCATTTCAAAGGAATTTCTAAACAACCGGATCCCGAGTTCCCAATGGTATTCCAACAAAGCCTGGAAGTTGTAGAGGTATTCCAAATTGTTTACAAAATTCAATCCTAAAGCTTCGAGCCAGATTAAATCTAATTTCAACTTGAAGGTAAGTCTGAAATAAGTCTTCATAAAAGCGGCACCCTTTGATTTAACCCTTCCCAAAGTTGGGTTTGCTGATTGCCCGAAAGTTAGTCCCGCTTGTATTTCGCGCTGTCTTTTTTCGTCGGAAAAAACAAATCGAAAACAAGCGAGTAAGTAATGGCTTAAAAGTGACTTCTGGGATCGAGTCCGGTGTGTCGATCCGAGGTTTAGCGGGCGAGAATCGTCTTAGCGAAGCGATTACACGAAGCTACGCGCGTAATCACTTTCCTTGTTTGCTGTTCCGTAATCCTTGGGACGAAACTTGATTGATAATAAGTAAGATGGACAAAATATTGATAATCATGTTTTAGATAATTCGTTTAAATTATTGTTCATCAACTATTAAAAATAGCAGATTTTTTCGGATGGTTATTAAGTTATGTGCCGTGCTCAAAATACGAAAAAAATATACCATCCCCATTATAAACGATAAAAATTGTTCATAAAATATAATCGGATCATATTATGGTAGTTTTCGCCGAGCATTCGCTTTCGAAAACAACTAGGTGGTCCGCGCTTCAAATAGGGCCCAAAGGGGCGTTCATTTCTGTAACGCTTCATTTGCAACAGAACTTTTAAGTAGTTGAAGCTACGCTCGCTACCTGTTCCCTCAAAACAAATACTTAGTAGGTAAGCAGCCTTCACTCGAACCGAACTAAAACGTACCAGGAAATTTATTTCGCAAACTTTTTAAATAAACGTTGTTAAAAATGAGATCAACCCAATACGGAGTTAGTTAGAAGGGACTTTTTTGTTTTGTAATGTTATCCGCTCGGTCACAGATAAATATTTTCAAGAAAATATGGTTAAACGAATGGGATCACAATGAACGAAGTCAAAGCTTAATTTCACTCAATTATCTATACGGAGAAAAAATGTATTTACATTTAAAACCGGGGAACGAAAATTCTGTTAGCAAAGAAAACAAAATAAATATTAGATTAAGTTACAAAGCGAACAATGAAACGCCACCTATATACGTACGTATTGTCCTCAATACAAAAATCCCCGTCAAAGAGCACTCCTACCTAATAATTCTGCAACAAAGAAAACTAGTACAGTAGCAACATAAATATTTTTCGAGTGAGCTCGTATTTTACAGTTGAACGCCGACAATGTTCTAAGCATCGGAGTTATGAATCTAAACCGGTAGTTGACTGCTAGGATCCCGGAAGCGGAAGGGATTCAGCAATTGACGCGAGCATCCCGCTGCGAGCTGCTCTGATCATACTCGTATTTTTAAAGAGATATTGACACGCCTTTTATATGACATCCTTATAGCTGGCGGGAATTCTAATTTACAAAAATACTGTCAAGTTTGAGTCTGATTTTCTATTGGATTTTGTACATCATTTTGATTAGAAAACCTTTAGATTTTTTACTTTTAAGCTCAAAAAACTTTTTTTAGCTCAAAATTTTGCTCTAAACAAATGGTGTACACATTCAGGTTTTTTCCGTTTGCTTGCATTTCCATGTCGAACATCACTAACTAAAAAGGTCAAGCATTACTTTAGAAAGTCATGAACGACGAACATAACTAATAAATGATAATAATATGTTTGGTAGTAAGTCCTCAGAAAATTACGTCGATATCACTGTTACACTTTGTTGGCCATGTTAACGGTTAAGAGGGTGACCCTTAAGGTCAGGGGCGCAATGGGTTCTGGGTATCCAAGTGAAATGACACGTGATGTCGTAACTGTTATCATAACTAAGGGTCTTAGGACTTTATCATCACCTTACACCGAGTCGACTGCTTTTATTATGAGCTCTTGACGCAAAATTGTTGCTGTTGTGAAAACAAAACGATGCACATTTAGAGAAGCGTATCTCACATCCAAAACAGCGATAGCTATTATAAGATATCATTGAATGGTTCCACACATTTTTAAACTATTTCAATCATATCGCCATATAATTTTTGCCAGCAATATTCGATTAAATCCTACGGGATGCCCGTACGGTACCCTAAAAGCAATGACGACAGGTTTTTTTCTTTTTTTGGCGACATGGCAGCGAAATTAGTTCGGTCTTGTTTTGACAGTATGTTTAGGAAGTAATACGTGTACGATGTATCGGTTAACATGCTAATATTAACGAAAAATAAAAAGTTTGACGAGAAATTGGAGACAGCATGAAAATTTTTGAAAAATTATATGATAATAATTGTACTTGGACTTACTAGATATGGAAACCTTTGGACATCGTTTTCTGATCCTTTCTTCGTAATAATCTTTTGTCGCTCCGATTACAAGTCTACTGGAAGTTTATATAGCCAGCTTATGGCGTGTTAACACCTGTTTGATGACCAGTACACCCCCAGAGGAAAAATAACATAAAAAAAGTTCGTGCAATATTACTTTGTTCCCTTCTCTTCAGCGTGAAAAACATTGTGGAAGCGAACACATTAAAATCTTGACAGAGAAAAATATACTAAGAATATGGGTGCTTTAATAAGACTAGAATTAATTCTTATTACATTTTCCAAACAATTTACGTACATTAATAAATAAATATTATTAAAACACTCTTACAAGCTATACAATATTCTACGCTCGATGTAGAGGATAAATAGGTGTTAACCTGCAGACGTTTTCTTGCAAACGACACCGGTATTATCCCGACATATTGTGCCCATAGAACACGAGACATCGAACGCGTTTACACGTAGAACGATAAAGAAAGAAAAAACATAACAATGCGGTCTCTGGCTGTCGCGTTGCTCCGTTTTACGTCGCGACGCATTTAAAATCGCTTTCAGTTTAATGCGGGGTTTACTGCAATGTGCATCGACAATAGGTAATTTTATAGCAACCGCTTTGGAACGGAAAGGTTTTGTCGAACAATGCTTAACTGATTCCGTCTACCACTTTATGTTACGGCTTATAGAAAAGTTGATGGCTTTTGTACAGAATTTTGCTTGACAGTTGGAGTATTTTATCAAGTTTTAGATTTAACTTTAATACACGCTTGCGTACTACGAGTGAAAATAACGCTACGATAGAAAATAAAAAATGCAGGGCAACGAAAACCTACATGGTAAATTTATATTCAACCCTTTAAGTTCTTTATTTATTAACCAACAGGCTTATTCGATTTGACGTTTTTGCCGAAACGCACCTCCCATCAATAAGCTCCGATAATTTGGCTCTTATTTTATTTGCAGGCCAAAGGTCGCTGACAGATGGAGCAATCAGGCAGCCCTGGACGACCGTGCAGGCCTAACATCGGTACCTTAACGTACGGCTGTTACAATTGTAGAAGGGAGACGCCACTCTAAGCGTTGTAGTGCACTGTCTTGCTCTCACAACTGCAGCTATAGTACAGCCGATATAAATTGGCACTTCAGAAAAGAAATAAAAGTTTTTTAGAGCGAGATGAAAGTATACAAGCTAGCTGTGAGGAACGTAAAGAGCGATATTTTCTGCCTCTTTCCCGACGTACCAAGTTACACTGGCCTCTCTGTAGTCTTATTTTAATAGATGGCGGTAGGCCCCAAGGCGATGCTGACGATCACACCAAGCTCTGTCTGACAGGGGAATATATTTATTACGTTGTAAATCCACTCATCTTATTTATGTTAAGCTGCCACTACATTTAGAGAACGCAAACATCTATGTATGATGGCTTTCTGTGAAGTGAAATTTGTTTTGGAAATAGACACGTGTAGAATATTAAGTATATCAAATAAATTACTAAAAAAAAGTTACGAATATCAACTCCGTCGACAATGTGATTGTTATCGGGCTGTTGAACAAGTGTTTGTTCAAGTCTTTTACTAAGAAAATTATGGATACACGTGCTAGCACAGTTTTTTACTAACTGAATTTATTATTTTATTTGAACACGATAAATAAAATAACAGTGTATTTGACTAATATATACATTTATACGTATGTTTTTTTCATTTGATCACATCATTAAACAGTAAGATAGTAAAAAGCACTTAATTTTGGAAGAGGGGTTAAAAACATCACTAAACCGTAGTGGTAAGTGACGTCATACGAGATTTTAAATCAGTGTATCCCCTTAATATTTTGTTAACGAAATAAAAACAATACGTATCCAATACTATACTAATAACTAATACTGTCTATATTCAAACTATAGACAAAAAAATGAAGTGAAACTCACAAATCAAACACGGAACAGAGTATCAGTCCACTAATCTTTGTACAGGAGCAAATCAAATGAAAGGAGAGTTATCGCCGAACGTGTGGGGGTGACGATTGCCTTACCTGCCTGTCCCCGACAAGCTGATTTAAAGCCACGGCTTCTAATAAAATAAGCTGCCTAATAAGAGTCCCCGATAGTATCCGGCTAGGGCTTACTGATGCCTTTACGATGTTTTAATTTGTGTATTTATTCATTTTACATTGTCGAAAAATGTCAATGTAGAGAGTGCATAAAAAGAAGTTTGATGAGCGTGGTAAAAAAAAACACACGTCATTGGTTTGGAGTTGACTATCCGACTGCATGGATGGTGGCTGAGGAACCATGCCAAACCCACTGAGTGCGATCATGCGCATGTCGCGGGTTCGATCACGGCGTAGGACAAGCAGTTCTGCATGTACGAATACTTGTCCTAAGTCTGGGTATATTTCTGCGTGGGACTCGAATGTTTGTGAAACCCTGACATTAGGATTAAATTCATAAAAAAAACTTCTTAAAATAAATACCTCTTATGGACAGGATACATGCACAATATTCAATACACATTGATATTACAATTACAATGAATCCACACCTTTCGATTCGATTAAATTTCTCAAGCCCAAAACATTCTCGAGTACTCGATATCGACACGGCTCGTCACTCGCGATCCCGAGAGCCGGGGCACGCACGTCGACAGTTTTCACCCCATTTGGGGCGGTTTTTACGGCACCCACTCATCCGGGAGGTTCTTCCACAACAAACATTGCGATCAAACGTTTTCGTCTGAACTCCGATACGCCGTCAATGGTTGTCTTATACAGATACCGTGCTGTCGTTAGGGTTTTATGCTTTATTTCTAATTGTCTTAGAATTGATTTTGATATACTTTCTCTTGATTTTGGACTGAAATTGAACGTAGGTTATAAAGTTTGTTTCATATAAGTTAGCTTTAGCCCGTCAGAAATAGTCTAAGTACTAAACCACGGAATTAGTTGCTATCATAAGGAGAGACAAATTTGGCCAACTCAATAATCCTTCGACATTATATGTAAACGTAGAATGGAACCAAACTTAAAAAAAAGTTGCAACTCAAGTGTTTTTGAACTGACGCCCTCCTGCGAACGAGCTCTAAGGTCCAAGCTATTACCACCAAGCTATGAGCTAGACTAAGTGTAACAGTGAAAATTGTATTCATATTGAATATCAGCTCACTTGCAACAGAACAGACTTGTAAACACGGGTTATAAAGCATTTTGTCGAGTCACTGTCGATCATCAGAATTAATTACTGAGCATCGAAAGTTACCCAATCAATCTACATCCAGTATACCTACATGAATATACAACATGGCCTACGAAGGCAAAAACTGGTACAAATGTGAAAGCGAGATGCCGATGTATGCCCCGTAGTGTTTGATCTCGCTTCCACACCTGCATTACTGCTTTTTAACCGAATCACAGAATATAGAATAGTACTGACCGTATGCAATAAAGGAAAACCGGTCAATTCATACTCGCGACACAGGATACAAGTAGGCTAAAGATAAACTAATCAGTTGGATGACAAACAAATTTGTTCTTGGCTGCCAAAAGATTAATTTGTCATCTATCAACAAATTTATGACCATTACAACCATCGCCTCACCTGGATTTTTATTTTAAGTAACAGTTGCAGAAATACATCATCTGTCAAAATTTGAATTGTCTAGCAATCACTGTACACGAGTTACGGCCTGTGACAAACGGACGGTTGGACAGGCAGACGGACAGAAGAATGGACAGCGGGCTGCGGGGCATCAATAATAGGGGCCAAAAAATGATACTCTAGTCTCACCTAATACTAAATTTCCTAGCAAAATTTTTTGCTTAAATAAGTTCTGTTAAATTTCGTAACATATATTTTCATCCCACTAATACTTGAACCAAATAAATTATATCATACATAGACGCATTCTGCTAAGCGGAAGATTTAATAGGTTTCTCTCAATCCTGGATTAAATTGAGTACCCGATAGAATCCGCGGAATGTTATTTCGTATTAAGCCAACCAATGTAAGTATGTATTTGTACTATTTATACGAGCATAGTTTGAGATTTACAGTTATTTCTAAATAAAAAACATACATATTAAAACACGGGGCTTACTTTGACTTTGAAATGTATAAATTCGTAAAATGTTGATACATTTCAAGAGTTTTACATTTTTAGAATGTAAATATATAATGCAACATCTTTTAGTTTATACATTTTTTTCCTACAGAAACTTCTGCATTCATTTAATTTTGCAGAATTTAGTGTATCAACTAAAAAATGTTGCATACCTAATATATTTACGTTTTGGTAATTATTGTTTATTTTTCTGTATAAACTAAATTTTCATTTGTTTTCTCTTACTTAAAATTGATAAAGCTATGTTTCGAATAGAAATAGGTACTCCTAACATATCAAATTGTATTTAAAAAATAGAAGCACCACAGTAAACTCACATAACTCTATTGGGATTACACAAATTCTATGAGTGCCAACATAAATAATATCAATGAATACGCGCTTTACATAACTATCGCTTTGGTTTATGTATATTGATATATATTTCCCAACAAAAATACTGTTTGAGAGTTTTATCCAGCTTTATTCTGGAACTTTCTTTATTAGGGTTACGTACTCAAAGTGTAAAACGAGACTCGCTATCCGTTCGTCTGTCATCAGGCTGTATCTTATGATCCGTATTCCGTGATAGCTCAGTAGAAATTTTCGCCGATGCTCAGTTTTTGTTGACGCTATGAAAACAAATACTTATACAAAACTGATTAACGTAATGTTGAAGAGCCCTCATACAACAAATATGATTGTTTTCCAGTTTTATAGACGGTAAGGGACCCTTCTCGCGCGAGATCGATTCACACTTGGGCGGTTTTATTTCAATTTGAATAAAGATAATGATACATATTGGGCGCTGGTTAACTAAACTCTTTTAGGTGAGAATTTTTCTACTCAAATTTAAACAATACTATATAAATTTTAGACAAACGGAGGCAAAAGTGGACTTTATAGGCAAGCGTAACAAAACAAAAATAAAAAACTTCAGCGACAAACAGATACCGACATGATTCCTAGTGGACCAATTTGCCTTTTGGGTATCCAAACAAAAAAAAATGTACCTACAACTATTTCAAACGATGAATGACTCTACAAATATTGTTAAAACATAATATGTACGTAAGTTCAGTAGGTACATTGCGATTGAATTTGCAAATGGAAATGAAAGAATATCGTAAAATATCGTCGCTAACGTAAATGCTGGCTGTGTTATTTATACGTCGTTTTTGAACGTTGCCCCTTTTAACGGCAGTTTTAAGTGCTACCCATGGCCCGACGGGATCGGTGATCGCAGTAAGTGACCTGCTATGAGCGAGGATACAGACAATGGTAATTTGCATAAACCAACGTAGGTGGGAAACGAATGTGTTGTGCTGACGTGATTTATATGAAGCTTAAAATGCTGAAGTATTAGGAATAAATATTTGGACTCAGACTTTACACCCTTGACTAGAGTAGGCAGTTTTCTGAACCATGGGTAGAAAGGTTTTGAATTAAAGTAATAGAATTTTAGACTTTCAAATTATGGGGTCTATTCCAATAACAGATCGCTGAAACAGAATATGATAATGTCAGTGTGTACTCTTATAACCTTCTAGACAAATGTATTAGAAATGGTAATACTGAATGTATTTATGTAAGTTATGCAGTTCGGGAAAGGCCAGATAATCAAAGTTACGTTAACTCAAACAATTATAACACTCTCAATACGCTCGAGGCTTATAGCTTACACCGAACGATCTGTTTCAGTGGGAAATATGGTTACAAGTACTTACCTACAGCGAACATTGTACAATAATTTGGTCGATTTTAATAATAACCTCTCGAATGAATCGATACGGGATAAACAGAGTGATGTTTTTAAAACTGAGTACTCAGTTAAGTATAGATATAAGTATTGATATTATTACATACAGATCAGATACTTTCGCATAACCTTAGGGAAACGGTGAAAATTGCAGTTATCTATACTAATATATAAAGCTGGAGAGTTTGCTTGTTTGTTTGAACGCGCTAATCTCAGGAACTACTTGATCAAATTGAAAAATTCAATTTAGTACTCAAGTAGTAGATTCAAAATAATTTTTTCATCCTTCCGTTCAAAAATTCCTAACTTATATCTTCTAACCACGCGGACGAAGTCGCGGGCAACAGCTAGTCTAGGATAAGGATGAAGGATCAAAGTAAGTGATTAAGTATATTCCTGGTTGTTATTTTCAAGGCTCAAACACTTTTTAATGTGGAAAGATTGAACTCCAAAAAGTTCGTTCGGCAAAGGAGTAAGGCATTTGCCAATATTCTTTTAGACCAAATACTAAAATTACAAACAAAATAGTTAACGATACGAATCCTTAATTAAAATTACATATAAATCCGATATTGTGTAGGTACCTAGTGTACCTACATAACATTTATTCAGAGAACTCCAAAAAATCGCGGAATGACAGAAATTTGAAACATGGGATTCGTAAATAGTAAGGATTTCATATCTAGGAGAAAAGTGGATGAAGCAACAAGCAATTCCAGGAGGAGCAATGATGTGCATCAGTCTAACTTATTGCCTGTGCATATCAGAATTATCAGAAAATTACATATTAAAATAGTTGCTGGAATTTAGACCTGCAACTATATGCATAATAATTCAATCTTTGAAACCCTAGTTCACATAAATACATAGACCTTTATTTAGTCCTAGCTACCGCATTAGGTTAAGTAACCTGTAATGGTAGATTAGTGTAATAATTAAATAAATAAATAAAATAAATAAAATAAAATAAACATAACTAAACCAGCTAACTAAACTACATAACTAAAATGATTTTCTATGTAAGAAAATATGGCTTACAGAGTGTAACATATGTGGGTGTGAAGTCCCGACACCAGGACGGTGGCGGCACTTCTGCTCGCACTTCCAGCCGTGTCCGACAAACTCGTTAAAAGTTGGCGAAACAACGGAAGCCCCGTTACTTGGAGACACCGAGACACTTGCGACTCGACGTTAAGTAGAAAAGTATAACACGACAATAATATGAAACATTTTGTTGCCAGACAAAACTAACGCCGGGATATTTAAGCTGATATCCACAGTTCAAGAAGTTCGCAGCTTTATATTTTTCATTTCATTGTTTGTTCTCGCGTTAGATGTCTGAGATAGCTTTGTATTAGGTAAGTACCTACTCGCTACATGTTTGCTAACTCTTACTACATTTTAGTTTCTCTGTACGTTGTATTAATTTCAAAGTCAACACGTTTTAACAAATAAAGTTTTTGAATATCCAAAATGTGCGTAACTGCGTAACAGTAATCTAAAAGACAATGGCGGTTCAGTGTGGTCGTCGTTAAAATTATAAATACCCCGAGCTCACTAACTGCCCCTGTATTCCGTTAAGAGGATTCCCAAAGCTGTAAATTGCGTGCGCGAAATATTTACGAGACAGGCTTTCGCGGCATTACAACGACTATGTGCATACATTGTGCCGCGCGCTTGTTGCAAAAATGCAGTAACATGGACCGGCTATTGCATTAACAATCCGCCACCAACTAGATAACTGCGCTGGTTATTGGCCATGACGCTTTTACAACGAGTTTGCAGCAATTGGTGCTTACCTCCACGGTAAACTCTGTTAATTAATAGTTCAAGCTTTTCGTAGCGCCCAAATATACTACCGAATCAATGAATTTTCCGTTACGTTCTTAGGAAAGAACGTTTTCCTAAGAACGTAACAGAAAATTCATTGATCATTGAAATTACTATGTTTTATATTAAAGTAAAAACAAAAACAAATTCCTGCTAATAAGAGTAAATCTTATCTGCATACGCTATTACCAACACACGAACGAACGAACTCGTGAAAGCTTGCAAAAAGAAAATGGTTTTAAATAAAAAAAACGTTCAGATTTTTCTGTTTTTACACTAGTCTCGCTGCAGCAGGAGTACGGTCAGTGAAAAAAGGGGAAACAAAAACGATTCGGCTAACCGCCAAGCGTTAATAAATTCTTCGAATTTGCGGAGAGAGCGCTGTGGAAAACGCTGTGTCCGAGCACGAACCGGCTGTCCGGCAGGCGCCAACACGACATAGCACAGTGTACCACGCCACCGCCACTAACAGTTCAAAAATTGATGTCTAACACTTTAGTCGCTAGGAAAATTCACCAAACTAACTTTTGTTCTTCTTTGTGTTTCAATATTTATAACTTGGCTACAAAACTACGACGAGGGGAATTTGTATTACGATATGTAATAAAAAAATCTCCACTTCAATATATGACTATTAAACCAAGAAATCAGCAAATTATGATACGATTGAAGTCGAAAAAAAGTAAAAAGATTGCTATTGCATATTAATATCCGTAAAAAAACACCAAAGATTTTCGCGTCAGTAGTTAGTGAGGTATCTACTGCAGTTTATGCAATAATAACTTGAAGATCACTAAGTAAGTTTTTACCGTTATATATTTCTGTTAAGACACCTACCTAGCAAGGTAGCACCTTTTCTGCCTAGATTAAGAAAGTTATCTAGATCTTCTCATTAGTGTAAGGATACATAAGTTCCATTCACACACTCACTAGGTACATATTTATGCTTAGGTATATATGTAGGTCTGCAAACAGGCTTTAAAATTTGTGTAAATTCACCATATGTGAGTATGTGAGTAGTTCCATTCGTTACGAACGTCACCAAAGCTATTCGCCTGACAGCAATTTGTGAAAATGAGCTGAATAATGTACCTATGTCGAATGGGTAAGTATAAATACCATCTACCAACATGGTCCATAAAGTTATACAAAGTTCTACTATAAGATGATACCAGCTAAATTAATTTTATCAAACGCGCAGTCATCAGCAAACAAGGCCCATACCGTTGCATCGAGTAGTGAGACAAGGGGATGTTATTTCCCGGAAATTGTTCACTAATGCAATGGAGGATATGTTCAAGACGCTGAACTGGAAAGGACGCGGCATCAACATCAATGGCGAACACATCTCTCACTTGCGATTTGCTGACGATGTCGTCATCATGGCGGAAACGCTGCAGGACCTACAACAGATGCTGAACGGCCTGGCTGAATCTTCTCTACGCATCGGCCTACGGATGAACTTGGACAAAACCAAGGTCATATTCAATGAACATGTTCTACCGGAACCGATTGCGATACACGGCGCCGTTCTCGAAGTTGTTCAGAAATATGTATACCTCGGGCAGACATTGCAGTTAGGTAGAAACAACTTTGAGGACGAGGTGAATAGGAGAATTCAGTTGGGTTGGGCTGCATTTGGGAAGTTACGTCGAGTCCTGACATCGTCGATCCCACAGTGCCTAAAGACAAAAGTCTTCAATCAGTGCGTCCTACCAGTCATGACTTACGGAGCCGAAACGTGGAGAACTGTCGGTACGGCTGGTTCACAAGTTTAAAGTCGCTCAGCGGGCTATGGAAAGGGCTATGCTCGGCATTTCTCTGAGGGATCGCATCAGAAATGAGGTAATCCGTCAGAGAACCAAGGTCATCGACATAGCCCACCGAATCAGCAAGCTGAAGTGGCAGTGGGCTGGCCATATTAGCCGAAGAACCGATAACCGTTGGGGTAAACGAGTTCTAGAGTGGAGACCACGCCTCGGCAAACGTAGTGTAGGACGTCCTCAGGCACGGTGGAGTGATGACTTGCGCAAGATGGCTGGCAGGAGCTGGATGCGAGAAGCCGAAAATCGATCTCAGTGGCGTGCACTTGGAGAGGCCTATGTCCAGCAGTGGACTGTGATAGGCTGATGATGCGCAGTCTGGACAATGGAGTTCAGTTAAGGAAGGAGAATTCTAAACCTTGATACTAAATACATAGACAGTAACAGCTTAGTTAAGCTTTCGGTAAATCACCAAAAAAATAGGCTAATTAGAGAAGCTCTCGGAATACTTTAAAGCTTTCTAACAACTGTTTAATTAGTGCTTCAAAGAGCTATAATAAATCTTTTAGTGTCGAAGCAATCATCTTTAATATCTTATACTTTACCATTAGAAACTGTCCAACTTTAATGAGACCTGTCAATTTTGTTCCTCTTGCCACGGCGTCAAAAGATCACAGATTAAGCTCGGGAAATCTTTGCTCTCATTTCCTATTAAAACAGGGAATCGATTAAAATTATAAAATTCTTGAATCTTCCGTCGAGTTGATAAGAGAAAATTGATAATGGGGCAAAGAACCCCTTTGGCATGTTATGAAAATGATAACGAAAATAGTTTTAAATTGGCAGACCAGCATATTTAATTTCTTCATGTAGTAGCTACATAAAAACAGTAGCCACAGTAGAAACTATGCACTTACCTTTTTTCTTAGTGATAGAATTCTTCACGGAAGTTACGTCTGCCCTCAAGGTCGAGAGGGCAAGCTGGATTCCTGTCTTTGAAATCACGAGTCTATTAGTATCCCTATCATTTGTTGTAAGAAATCAAGACAGGCAAGCATAGCGTGGTCAGGCCTGTAAAATTCGGTATTTTACAGAGTTCCTCAATAATAAAATAACCTTATAAATTATCTTATATGGGATGGAAACATGGAAATGAATTTCTTGATGTAGGCAGGAACGATGAGACTTACAAGGTATTAAATCTTTTGGTAAACAAAGTGAAAATGAAAACTGGAAAATATTTATAAACATCGATTTATTTTCAACAATTACATCATATCTAATCACAGGATTATCAAACTACGTACAATCAAAATATTCTATCAATCACAAATACAATATAGCAACTTATTACATAAACATGAGTACAAATCGCATGAGAAGTCCGCCAAATCGCAATGTTATTATGTCAAAATTTAAGAATAATTAGAATATGTTATTCTAGTACGTTACAAGGTAAAATATGGCGATCCATTCGAAATAATTTTAATTTACAAGATGGTAGGTAAAACTACTTATTTTGATACTGTTAAAATCAAAAAGTTTCATAGAATCCCTAGATGACGAGATTTTATAAACCTCAATAAATTATTGGTCAGAGTGAAAGAACATTTTTCTTCAAGTAGAACAGTCATTTTCTTCATGTAACACAAATTCATACAAGCGGCATTACAATGTATTCATAATAAATATAAAAACAAGATTATTGTTAAAAGTAAGTGGACAAAATACATAAATACACATTATATTACCCATGTCAATAACATTTCTTTAGTCTCAATACAAAGTTATGTCTAAAAATTAAACTATTTCTAAATTATCATAACTAGCAAACAAACCAGGTACCTTATAAAACAAACCTTATATAAAACTCAGTCCATTGTCACAGTACACCTAGAAAACACTGTCATTACTGTGTCACACAACTTAGCATACAGTCAAAACTAGCACAATACTACTAATACAGACAGCCTACGAATTACAAGGGATCTTAGCCAGCTCGTAAATGGCTTCGCCTCTGAGTTGTGGTAAGTTTGATACTTTGGCTAAAGTTGTGTCCAAATATTTGTTGTAAACAGCTTTACATTTAGAATTGTCGACGTTGATAACAATGTTTGCTAATTTTCTCATGATAGGGTCAATATGTTCGAACGAGTATCCAGAGTAGTAAGATAATGTCGGCGTCCATACATCTTCAAGCTTTTTGCTTGAAAGCAGGTACAAGGAGAGGCAAATGGCAGCGGCGGCCAGCTCCGAGGGCCGGTAGTGCGCCATGTCGTACTCCACAAGGCTAAGATCCACGAAGTATTTGGCTAAGTGATGATTCTTTGATGTTCCGTGAGCTGCCTTCACAAACCTGTAACAAATATACTGGCATTAGATTCAAAGGTTCTGGATATTTTCTTAGTATGTCAGATAGATAGATATATAGGGAATTTAAACCTAAAATTTGAATTGGTCAACAAGGTAATTATTAGTACTACAAATAATAAATTACCTTCTCAAGAAGTTCAGAGGAATGGGTCTAGCTAGGCAGAAGCCAAGTTTAGACATGATATCCCTCTCGCATTGGAATATTTCAGCTTTGGAGTAAGCATTCGCCGTGACGTACACGAAGTCGCCGACGTCTGGTGCGTAGATCTCTTCATACTTGCTGGCAATGAACATTGCTGTTACGCCAACCAGCTGCAGTTGCGTACGATGAAGATTTGGTACGACCTATAAACAAGTCGAAATCAGTATCTTATGTGCAAGGAAAATATTTTTATGGTTGCATTATTGAGTCCAACAATACACCTTAGATACAACTTTGCAGGAGAGCACTGTGAAGAAACCTAACTTGTATGTAAAATCACCAATCAATGAATGAGTGCTAATCAATACTTGCTTAACTTTTAGGAAGAGGTATTTGCCAGCCAATATTATTATGCCAAGCACTCCTTGCAGATAATATTTATACAAAATATGACTGTTATATTTCTCAAACAGTTATGTTACCTGTAAATATCTGTCGATTATTCCAACAGTCAAATGGAATGTCTCCAGCACCAGAGAAAACTGCCTTTGAACCTCTACAAGCCAATCTATAAGTGTGGCCCTCATCTTTCCAGTAATAGCAGTCTGAAAATAAAAAATGAGTTAAATCAACATAATATAATTTGTAGTCAGATCACAGGTCATGATAGTCTTTCAATATAGATACAAGTAGTGTTACTGGATATATATATACAAGTAGTGTTATAGTTCTGATAAAAACTTTCCCAAGAAAGTACCAGCTTCTCTTTGCTTTAATATGCAACATCAAACACCATTGGGCTCATAAGCAAACAATAGAAGTGTAAATTAGTTCAGGGCAAAAAAATAATTAAGAACAGTTAAGTCTATACATACCTGTTTTCTCAAATGGTCATGTTCAATAGGATATTTCTCTTCTAATTCAGTCAAATATTTATAAATGTCCTTTATGTAGATGGACATGAGCAGCGGACTGTTAGTGTCTCCGGCATCAATGTCCTCAATATCATTAGGTAATGATGGAGTACTATTAACATCATATAATGCAGCATAGCTTTCTAACTTCTTCTTGTCAATTATTGATGTCTGTTCAAAATGATCTACAATTTTAAGCTTTCCTAATGATTCTGTCGATTCCTTTAGAATGGGTTTGAGTTTGGTTTCTTTGTTTTCATTGAGCGTAGGCAGTTTCGAAGTCTTCTTTTCCTGACCTTTCTTTTTCTGAACATATATTTTAATGGTTTCTTTGAGTTCCGTTGGCTTGTTCTGAGCATCTTTTAAGATAGCCTAAAAATATTTTATTTATAAGTTTTTAATAATATTAGCACAATATGTGATCACTTCAAACACCATAATAATAATAAATGGATACTTTAAAACATTCCCAATTTCAAAATATTTAGCACTGTTTAAAATACTATAAAACGAAGTGGCATTTCAGAGTAGCCAACTTATTTAATATGATCATGATGACCCTAAGATGCAGACTTGCCTTGAAGATTTGTTGTATAGTAATAACTGACACAAACACTACACAAAGGTAGTGTTTAAGTATAAACTAGCATGAAGCATGAACCATTAACAAAAAACTGTTTTTTTTTCAGTACATTACATTTGTTTAAGTATCTAGAATCTTCTGCCTTCTGCAGGATTCTGTGTAACCCAGTTATTACAATGGGTTTAGACATGTGCTTTATTAAGCAGTAACATTATTCACGCATATCTGACCTAATTCATAAGATAAGAATAATGTGACTTATCCTAAACATGTAGAAACATGTTCAATAAAAAATTAAGTGCGTGTCGGCTTTCGACGCTGAGGGTACTGTATGGTAGGCAGAAGAAAAACAATAAAATAATTGATCACAAGTCAAATTTGCGACCTTGCAAAATGTTGCTCAACCTTATTTTTTTTTTAGTATTTATTGTTAGCATTTACATCTTCAATCGCCAGGCACGCTTTAAAAATAATGTTAGATATATTTTAAACAAAGGCAAAATTACAATAACAAGTGTGTAGTGTAGGTAACTGAACTTTCAGATATCAGATGACAATAACGGATAGCTACACAATAATAAGAAATAAACATCACAATAACACTTAATAATGTTAGAGTTTAGAAAATTTGTCAATCTTACCCTATTCCGGGCCGCTGCTCTAGCCGCAAGTCCAGCTGTGCTCTCCTCACGTCGCAGTGGCGGCTTAGCAGTCGGCTGCGCAACGGCTTTGGCTGCAAGACCAGTGTCCACCTTCGACTGAACATGGCTGTAATTGCTGCAAGCACAATAATAAAAATTATCATCTACCTGCATTCAGTGTTAAAAGGGAAAATAACGGCCTTTTAACGTAATGTGATTAAATTTTATATTGTGCATGATGAATAGCTTTAAACATCGATTCTTAAGTAACAAATAAATACGAGACAATTTCAACATAATTAGTCTTGAAATGAAGGTAATTTGCTCACCTGCGAACTGCTGCCCGATTCAAAGTAGCTTTCTTCTCAAATTCCGCAGTGGCAACTGCTACTTTCCCAACAACTTCACGCTGAGTTGGTACATTCGTGTTTATATCGCCTAGGGCTCCGCGAACAGCCAAACCTTGCTTTTTAGTCGGAATTACCACGTTACCTTTGCCTTTGATAGCATAGATGTTTTCTTGATCTTGGATCTGCGCCTAAAATGTAAAATTAGAGTAATGAGGAGTACTATAACAACTGAGAAGTCAAGGAGATTTAAATTACAAAATAATTACCGGACGGTGTCTCCTCAGTTGGATCTCCATTTGGATGCTTTTGTCGTTTAACCCGTATTCTAATAAAACAAGTCTTATGGCAGATCCTACAGTCCGACAGGGTACAGGTATATCACATCCAGCTGGGCTTCGTAAATTTACCGTCCTAATTTCAGAGTATAGTTTGTTGCTTCGCTTGCTTGACTTCGCTCAACAGTAACGGAAAACGTTTGATATTCAATTGAATTTTAGTGTACTGAAGTTGGCAAAAAAATTGAGCGCTGTGATTGGTCGACAGATTCTAACCGGAAGTGGTTATCGAGTCATGCCACTATTTTGTAAATTACCTTACACAAAAAAGGCTGTTTAAAACAGAATTTTTAAATTTTTCACATACTAAAATGTTAAAAATTTTATATTTGTTAAACTATGGTGTATTCAATAAGTTCACTTACATGATATAAAATTATAAAGTTTACTGACTTTAGATTCCATAGTGAATAACCCTTGCTGTCTATGCTCTAATGGAAGACACTCTCGTCATGTTTACTTAAACACGTCAGATAGATTGCATTTTTATACATAAGACATAATAATACTTTAGTTTTTTAAGACTGTAAAAACGTCATTGATCTACGCATCTATCTCCTGTTAATAAATTTAACTTTTCACTTAACTCATGTTTGTTGAATTGAAGATAAAATGGACAAATTTCTTATGACATGTTGCGTTTAATACCCAATGCTACTTTTAAGTTTATTTTATTCAGAAAATGATGAAACAGCTTCGTTTCTAGTAACAAACGTTGTATAGTATAGTAGTATCAAGTTGTAATCTAATATTTCTGAGGCAGTATAAATTAACAACGTAAGTAACGTAACAACTGTTATTTTTTTCAGGAGGTATTCAGTTCGGAAAGCCGTACTTGAAAGTCTTCTCTTTGGAACTGATTTTTTTTAAAGATTAGTAACAATGTTTTTGTAATAGATGTCTATTTATGTTGGTTGTGTTGGTAGTTGGTACATATAATTTTGTTTCTTGTACCATACCTGATTCATGCTTTTGCTTATACCACACATATACAGAGAATGTTAATGATATTTTTGACGTTAAGGTTGTTAGGCTAACTAAGCAACATCGTTTTATCTGTTTATTTACTGCATTATTTTATGAAAAAATGATATTTTCTTCAACTGCATTTATTATGAAACAGTGTAAGTTACTTCAAACATAACTGTTTATTAAATTTAGTGGGGGATCCAAGGCACATAATATATTTACTCGAAAAGGGCCGATTTAGAATTTTCGCCCTTAGCCTCAACATTGCTGTGCAATCAACAGAAATCTCAAAACGTGGATACGTTCGAGATTAAAACTGTTGGCAATTAGTAACAGCTGATTGAACTGGATAAACCCATATGAATTCTCTTAGGATTTTAGGATCGGCGTTACCTTAAAATATCTTAATAACTTTTTAGTACTAGCCAATTTTAATCTGTAGAAAAGAACACTGAAAGAGCGAGTATCAACAAATAAAGTTCGGTCAGACAGATATATCGTCGTCGTACGTTCTGTTCGTGTTTCGTTCCTAACTTCATTCGCCACTGTGCTATCGTATCGTTCGTTTTCAATAGTTTTATTGAGTGTGATTTGAATTGTTCTATTTATTAAATTAAATTATTGCTGTGTCGTCAACTTCGATTGATATTATCAAAGATCCAGTATTTTAGGAATCTTTCACCACGGTTTTCACAAAATGTAATTGATTTTTATAAGAATTGATTTATCTTTAACCTATAGCGGCTTTTACAACGATATTTAAATTGTTTATAGTCTTTTCAAGAATGGTGCAAAAAGGGCCTCGTCCTTTGGTGTTGTGCGGTCCTTCTGGATCAGGCAAGAGCACGTTGTTGAAGCGTCTGCTGAAGGAGTTTCCTGATAAGTTTGGATTTAGCGTTTCGCACACCACAAGAGCACCACGTCCAGGGGAGAAGAATGGTGTTCATTACCACTTTACCAACGTAGAAGATATGACTGCGTCTATTGCAAGAGGGGAATTCATAGAATCTGCGGTTTTCAATGGGAATATGTATGGAACTAGGTGAGTAAATCTAGTTTGTTTTCTGAAGAATCTTGCTTGGCCATGTGCTTGTTGTTTTGAGCGCATTGGAACTTAGCCAAAAATGAGGTTTTCTTATTCATAAAAGTCATTGTGTTGTTTAACACATTTTTTTCAATATTTTACTACTAGATCCTGTATGTAAGCGCATCTTTTATTTCATTGTTCTTGTTTCCTGTTTTTTAGAGTTCATCATTCCGGTTTCTATGATTTGGTATGTGACCTAGTAATAAAAGTTATTTTAAAATTTTCAGTAAACAATCTGTGGATGATGTGCGTTGCACTGGATGTATCTGTGTGCTGGACATTGATGTTGAGGGAGTGAAACAAGTAAAGGGAACTGATTTCAACCCGCTGCTGGTGTTTGTGATGCCTCCTTCTCTTGAGGAGTTGGAGAGACGTCTGCGAGCCCGCAACACAGAGCATGAAGAGTCATTGAGTGGAAGGTTGGAGATTGCCCGCAAAGAGATCATATATGGTATGTATTTCTATAGTGATCTTCATCATCAGCCCTATATAATTCTATGCAGGGTATATAGGCCTTTGTTTGCATGAATGCTTTCTTTTGAGTATTAGTCTTGAATACTTCTTAAAACATTTATTATTTTTTATTTATTTCGTGATAGTTGCCTATTTACTAAATACTAGTAAATAAGATTACAATAATTTGAATATATGTTAATATAGCTGACTGCTTAAATTTAATGTTTAAAATAAGCTGTATGTATTTTAGTTATCAATATTATTATGTTTGAGTAAAATTTAGGCACAGCCTAACACAACAGTTACCATAAGATGAAACCACTTTTAAAAGCTTATCACTTAATATTAGTACATGTTCTATTGCCCATGAAGTTGTATAATTTTATAAGTTACAAGACACTCATTTATGTTACATCACAATAGAAATCTATCTTATTTACTTATATTGTGTTCCAATTATCTCATGTTGTCATCTAAACTTCATTCAGAATAATATTTGCGACGTTGACGCGACTTGTGTTATCATCAATTTAAAACAACGATGTTTACAGATGTTAAAAATATAACATGACTGATGCAATGCTTACAGGTCAGGAGCCAGGAAACTTTCATATTATTATACTCAACGACAATCTGGATAAAGCATATGCAGAGTTACGTGAATTTGTTTTCAAAAATGTTGAGGAGAAAGAGCGAGGTTTGTTTTTTTCGTTTTTGAACCCTGCACAAGTTTTTTTTTAACACCGCATGGTATTTTTGAACTAGAGTGTGTGTGAAAAATAGCAGAATAATATTCATCTGCTATATTTCTCTCAAATTTAATCATTTGAGAATGTTCATTAGGCAATAAAATCTTTGTGAGTTCTCAATTAATTGATAACAGCTTAAGTGTAGTTGATAGTTATTATCAGTACTTCATTAAAAACATAAGAACAATCAGTAACTATTAACAACACTTATAATATTGATAAGGTTTTATTCATTGATAAAATGACCCAAGTTGACACATATTTAAAATATTTTTGAAGATATTAGACTAGTAATAAGTTTGAGTCAGAGTCTCCAAACATTGATCTGCATTGTTTTGTTTAACTTCCTTTTGTATAAAGCCATACTGTTCAATACATCTTCTAGTTCCTACTAGTAGAAAGTATTTAAAACCCTTAAAGGTTGCTTTGCACACAGAATACCTAACTATTGGACTATTCCAATCAAATTACCTTTGTTGCTTGTATATTTTTATACTAAATTTTCCCAAAACCATGATTGTGTGTGATATTGTGTGATCATTAACTACTAACATTCCTCAACAGATCCCAAGGACCAAAAAGCCGAAGAGAAGTGAACTCCTTTGCATGAAGCATGATCACTTGATTAAACTTTAGGATACATACACAAACAAAAATGTTATCCCACTGTTTTTGAGAATTTTAAATTGGTGTTAATCATAAATAACACTGTTCTGTGGCCCCAATAAACTTAAAGAAATATTAATATATTGTAAATCAGTTATAAAAAAATCTATGAGAAACTACCTCCTATTAAATATTTAAGAACACAGTATTGTAAAACCATAAAATGGTTATTAACAGCATTTTGAATTTATGTTAGATGTGTAGGGATTGCATAGTAATTGTTGTTCGAAATGTAGTCATTATAAATGTTAGAGATCATATTTAAATTAAGCAAATGAATGTGCTTTTTGATCGATGTTTAGGAAATTACTAAGGATTTAAAAGTTAAACCAAAATCTAAATTTTGGGCTTGACTATTATTTATTGAAAAGTGGCTGTTTATGTCTGAAATAGCATTTAAATGCTTGAAGTAGGATCTTAAGAATAAGCTGTGTTAAACTGAAAAACAATCCTTACTGCCTAATGTAAAATTTACCATTATGTACCAATAACAAAAAACCGATACGACACAAGTTTTTATGATGTTTAATTATTAAAATCACTTATTTTTAAGACAATTGAATCTCGGAACTAACAAGCTTGCCATAAAAATTTTCACAAACATTCCATAATCACAATAAATGAAAGAAAAACATGTAATTATAATAAAAAAAAAGTTTTAATAAGTTATGAACTAAGCATTTTATTTTATTTCTAAGTTTTATAAGGATATACCTATTTTGTGCCAAATTTTACACTTTTCGGCTTACACAAGCAAAATATATTTGCAAGCGGTGTGCAATCTTACACTAGGTGTAAATTATACTTACTAAATAATACTTAACTATTTTAGTGTAGCACGAAACTTTAGCTGTAGGTCTTGTGTGGACAATCTTATTTGTTTTACTTAATAACAAAGATGTTTATTTAATTATAAGTTTGTATTTAACAAAAAGAGCTTACACTTCACAATCACATTACACGAGGTGCATAGTTATATGTATTTCCGAATTATATTGTTATAATTAGTTCAAATACTGGTTTACATGACCAATAATTATTGAACCTAATTTGAGCATGACCACCTATGTATTGCGGGTATTGTTAAATATATTAAATTACATAAAGAATTACGAAAAATCTGAAATGTATATTTTGTATGTAAATAAGCAATAGCTAATAAATTCCATACTACTGAATATTAAAGACGTGAAACGGTCCGTTATGCTTTGGCGGCAAAACTGCTTAGCTGATTTTGATAAAATTTGGTATGCGATCATCTACTTTTTACTGCTATATAATAGACCTCCACGCGGGAAAGAAACGGGTAAAAGCGAATAGTTGTTATTTTGTATCAGTTATTAATTTATTTTTCCTTATAGCTTCTCCTTTCTTCGAGGATGCCGAAGGGAAAGTACGCAGGAAGATTCGTCTCAACTAAATATAGTTAATACTACAGCTAAACTTGTCGCTTTATATATGAGTAATAACTATGGTGTTTTATATCTGAACTATTTAATTCTGCTTTCAATAACTATTTAAGACTCGGCATAGTGACTAAAACAGCAGTGTCTGTATAAAAGTTCCGCCTTTTTAGTCACTTGTGGCAAATCAACAGTTGCTAAAAGCTCTTTATCGTTACACACAAAGTGTGAGATTCTAAATCTGTGTTATATTTTTATATACTTACCAATGAAAACATTTTTGGTGTTCAAAATAAAATCATTCCAAGAAACTAGCAATGCTGTGCTTGTAATAAATGAAAATTGTGATTTGCATAATTTTAATTGTATTTATAATTATATATTTATTGATACTTGATGTGTTGCGTTTACAGATATAGTATGTTTTAAGTGTTTTCTGTATAGATAATAAAAATATGTAATTAATATGAATGTTTTGTTTTTTTTTAACTTTACTAAAATTATTAAATGTCTCAGCAAATCCATCTTTAAAATTCTGGTTTTGAAAATTGTGCTATAGTTCAATTGTTTAAAACTAGAAGCTGGTTGGCTAAATTAACTCAAAAAGTTGTCGGCTACAAATAGTCATTGCTGTCAGCAGGACTGGCAAGCTGATAGATATTGAAGCTAAATAACCTACTTTGGGTGACGGTAACTAATATCATCATCAGATTCACGTAATATTTCTCTCAACTCTCAGACTGATATGGCATAAAATGTCTGTAAAATAGTTAGGGCCTTCAATGAAACAAGCACACTACATTTCTTCAAAACATTTATTTTATGTTACGATTATTGCTACGAAACAATACAAATTATCATTCTGTTTGTTTGAGATAATTCCTATTGAAGAAACTATTTTCTAATTTATTTCGAACAATAAAGCATGATGTTTGGTCACTATAATTATTATGAGCAAAGTAATCAAGTGTCAAGTGATCAACATAATAGTTAATATAAACAATATCAAGATGAATGAATATTCCACAGCGTACTTGCTGTATGTTCAACTCATATTTTACTGCAACTCAACTTCAAAGCACAATGCTGGTGTCTTTGTCCCATCTGTCACGGTGTGAATGAGGTGGTGTATTCTCACAGTCACCAACTATTGTAGCTGCTTTAGAAATATTCTTCAATGAAACACTGCTGCCAGCAGGGACTAAGTTAGATTGTTTCGTTAAACACTTCAGCCTTGGAATATGAGACACCCTTTTAGGAATTTTAGAAAGAACGTTTTTCTGATTTTTGGGGTCATATAACATATTCGCCGATTTAGACCTGGTGTGCCCAGCATCAGCCTTGTTCTTCATACAGGATAGAGGGGTCCTGGAGCCACTGTTACTCGCAGATTTGGACTTCTTTGGTGTGTCATTTAGACCAGAGGAATCATCTTCATAGATGAGAAGCCCCTCAACATTCCTATCTGTTTTATTGCCATTTTGGCGCAGTTCTACATTAGTGTTTTGTAGAACTTTAATTAAGGAATCATCTGACATATTTTCAACAATGGCTTCATTTGAGTCCTCATCAATTTTAGCAACAACAATAGGTGTTCGTTCAATACCAATGGAGGGGGAGCGGGGATCGTCATTGAGAAGTTGAAATACAGGTGTGTCATTGACCTCACTGTCATTTGTATTATCTGCATCATTAGTGCTTGTGACAATTTCTTCACTATCCTCAAATTTATCAGTCTCACTCTCAATAACATATTCAAAGTTAGTTTCCAAAAACTTAGGTTTGTCTTCAACCTTAGAAATATTAGTTTCTATGGCTTCATTAGAGGCAGTAGATGAACCTAATGGTTCTTCAGTCTCTTTTATGGTGTCATCTAGAGTAGTATTATAGAATCCCTCACACAAGTTACGGGATACCATCAAGTCTGGGCTCTTTTCACAAGCTTCTGTGCAGCTATCACAACTGTCTTCATTTTCAGTTTTCAACACCGGACTAGCACAATTATCACTTTGAGCTCTTAACAATTTCTTTTTTGCATTAGTCATTTCATCAATTTTTGATGCAATAATGATTGGTGTTCGTTCAAAGTCTTGTGTGGGCGAACGAGGATCGAAGGACTGCAAGTGATTCTTGATAACGGCCGACAGAATGGGATTTTTGTGGATAAGCTTTTCGTCAACATTTGCATTTTCGAATGTTTTTCTTAGATCAACGTTTTTAGTGATGTTGTGTTTCGAACTGGACTTATTCTGAAACAGATACCAATCATATACATCACGAATAAAAAAAGTAACAAGTGCCAGACATAGCAGAACAAAAAAAAATGGAGGGAATTCTGCTATGCGCATTAAGTTTTATGAATAGTAAGAAAGTATCTTACGTGTAGTGGAGTACGTGATATCTCTGGTGTTGGAGATCGAGGATCCGAGTTGTCTTTATTCACGTCCAAGTCATTCTTAAGAGCACCAACAGCTGTCTCATTCGTCGGCTTACTTGTGTTGCTTCCCATGCTTAATAGTATTTATAGAAACGGAAATGTATTGAATAAAATACGATACTACTTTAACATAACAAAATAACCATTTTAAGCTAAATAGCTACAATGTATAACTAAATTATTGCTTTTTTTTTTCTTTACTTATCCGACGAACAAAACTCAAAACATTTAACGGCCGCAAATGTCACACCGGATTCTATTTTTAAATAATCTTCGTTCGAGAATCATCAAACAGAAATTGTTAATGTGACCATGGTCATCTGTTGCTTTGTTGTGGTACTTCTTATAAATATAAGTATTTTAACCACAATTTACAAATAATAAATCTTAGTGATATGATAGATCAGCGCAAAAAATATATAGTACAATTTATTATAACATAATTCTACTACTTATTTGTAATAGAGTCGCATATAAAAAAAATATTTACTTTCCTGAACGAAAAAATTTGCTTGCCACAATGAAAAATATTTTATTTTTCAGATTGTAACTTGCCAGTTTTGCAAAGATTTGTTTTATTAAAATTATTGAAAACATAATAGAATTTGACCACAATTTTATTATTATGCTTTTGCTACAGCTTTGTCTTTATAGTTATTGTTGCTTATGGTTATGTTTTTAAATATGTTATTCTAATAAAAATTCAATTTTAATATAAATATGTTATATTTTTTTACTTATAAATAGGTACAATAAATCACATGAATATTTATGACGAGATTTATACGAGAACAATAAAATGCATACCTAGGATTTATAAAGAAAATAGATTGGCTGAAACTAAAAAGTGTTATGGTGGGCTATGAAAGAGAAAGGTGTGCCTGGAAAGTATGTGGAGTTAATTCGTGCTATGTACAGGCAATCTTGTACATACGTCCGATCGTCTGCTGGCAACTCCGACCAGTTCAGTGTGGCAGTGGGCTTGCACCAAGGGTCGGCATTAAGCCCTTACCTCTTCCTGCTGATTATGGATGCCCTTACGGCAGACATACAGGAAGAGGCACCCTGGTGCATGCTGTTTGCCGATGACATTGTTCTGGTTGGGGAAAATGGACCCGAGATCCAGAGCAGATTGGAGGTGTGGCAACAGAAGCTGGAGAGTGTGGGCTTGAAAATCAGCAGAACAAAGACAGAATACATGTTCTGCGATTTCGGCGGTCTCTCCAGTCCTGAAGCTATAAAGCTTGATGGTGTGCGCCTTCCAGTCTGCTCCGACTTCCGGTATCTTGGTTCATTCATTCAGAGCGATGGCGAAATAGATCGGGCGGTTAAGCACCGAATTAACGCAGGATGGATGAAATGGCGGCAGGTAACGGGAACGATTTGTGACCCCCACATTCCCCTTAAATTTAAGGGGAAGATCTATAAGACCATTGTCAGACCTGCTGTCTTGTATGGATCAGAGTGCTGGGCGACAAAAGGGATGAATGAAAGACAATTGCATGCAGCAGAGATGAGAATGTTAAGAGGAATGTGTGGTGTTACGAGAGCGGATAGAGTAAGAAATGAGTATATAAGGGGAAGTTTGAAAGTGGCACCGGTTACAGAGAAACTACGTGGTAACCGGCTGTCATGGTATGGGCATGTTATGCGGAGGAATGAAAATCATGTGGTAAGGAAAGCGTTAAGCATGGATGTGGATGGATATAGGGGAAGAGGACGACCAAAGAAACGATGGATGGATTGTGTGAAAGACGATATGGCTGTAAAGTGTGTTTCTTGTGAGATGACGGCCGATAGGAAGGTATGGAAGAAGATGACATGTTGCGCCGACCCCAAATAAAATAATTGGGATAAGGGCAGGGGAATGATGAGATTGGCTGAAACTATCGAGTTTACAATTATATTAGTGGGATGTCATTATTCATTGTAAAGTGTAAGGTATTCATGGCGTTGTTTATTTTCCTTAGTTAAATGTCATAATACTAGATATAAAATAAAATATTAAGAATAGGGCTTTTTAGTTATTATACTTTAACTTGAAATGTTTTCGTTATAGAACTGATTTTAAAATACTCAATAATACATTGATACACAATTGATAAAGAATACAATGGTTAGAGACTTAAAAATAGATTAGGCAAAACCTGAATATGTACAAAATCTTTTCTTAAACAACCTATTTGGTGCGTTTAGGCAGACAGTTTAGTTCGTTAGTCCAAGCGCCACGGCGACACAGACTGACAGGACGGGTACTCCAACGAAAGCCCCGGGCACATCTCACACGACAGCTGGAACCTTCACTGAGTCCCAAGTTGTTCGATGACGTCACTCCTTTGCAGCTTACCCTGCCATGCTCTGGAGCTGGTGGGTGCTGGCACCACGTACGAGCTGTGAATGTGTTTTAGTAAGGAATTATTATAATTATGTATACAAATAAACAATTAATTTAAAGTTTGTTTTTGTCTCTGATTACTCTTTACTTCTGTTTCTTTCTAGTTCATACGACTAACGCGTCCTGCGTTTTTTCGGTCAACGCTCAAATTTGTCATACCTTAACATCTTTTAGAATCTTGAACATACCGTCACACATTACATTATTATGACTCAGATTGCCAAAATAATGTCTAAGTAGTCTAAATATCTTTTGACCTTGTTGCGTTATACCGGAGAAGTATTTAATTTACTGGCCAATGCTAACTATTGTGTGTTTATGCAATCACGATATGATTGTGGCTTCGCATACATTACAATCATATTTATTTGATAACTTACCATGACAAACAGGCAGATGTCCTGACCATCTCATGTCATCTCCGCACGTCAGAGATTTATGACCTCGCAATTCAGATTTAGGGTCACGACATGAGAATGCACACGTTTTATTCTCAGCTCCACAATGAGATACCAAATATTTCGGTACGGAACAGGACTGTACCAAAACGTGTATTTGCATTTTGCATGTTTGGAGAATCTGGAATGTTAAATATTCTTGTTGAAAAATGCGAAAATGGAACTGAAACGATAAAATGGTTGCAAAAAAAAACTCACTTCGTTTTCATGTGTTATACGACCGATGATTAAGTGTGAACCCTCTTTGAGTAAAGAACCAAATTTAGGGCCGTACATGTGGACAAATCTCACGCTCCTGGGAGCCTTTCTTCCTGAACACGATAAGATGCGAGGGTACTGTAGTAGTGCTCGATCAACCCCAGCCTTCGTTATTAATGTTCTGTCATGAGGGCATCGAACGCAAACATCTAGAATCAAAGAAAATATTTAGAAAAGGAAGCTTGAAATGAAATGTGGGTAATGATGTAAATGTGCCTCTAATTACCCTGACCTTCACTGATGCTGTTAAGCTCATTATCTCCTAAACGAATTGGCAACGATCTTCGGTTTTGTTCGCTGGCACGCACTACTCCGCGTCCTAGGTAAATGGAAGAGACTTCATTGTTTAGGTTCTTCCTATTAGTTTCTTCAATATATGCAGCAGATTGATAGAAGAGGCGCGGGTCTTCTTTGGGCTGGTACACGCGGCCCGTCTTCGCTTCGGTAAGTGATGGGGTATCGTGCATAGCGTACAGCGGCGGCCGTAGCTTGGTGACCCGGCGGCTATGATGGTCATAATCATTTCTCCGGAAGTGATCAGTTATTATTGAACGACGACTGTGATAATTTGTTGGACGCGTGTGAGTTCCTTCTTTCGGTATAAGTTTTATTCTGAAAATCGAAAGTTTTGGATTAATTTTTAACATATTGTGTTTTCCTAAAATAAGTTTGTTAATGTTTTTAGTAAAGAAAAAGTTAGCCTAGATCTTCAAGGCTTCCTATCTCATTCTTAAATATTTATCTACGCGTAAATTCAATAGATAGTTTTTACAACGTGTAAACTAGAGCTTGTAATATGTTTACTAGCCGCTAGGTATGTAGCCACGTTATAGGAATAGCATTGACGTATGGATACTATTTCCGAGTTTCCTAACTACTATTTGTGCTTTTCTAAACATAATATTTTGACAGCCACTTATCTATGTTTTGATGGGAAGTTATTTATTACCCTACTGTGTTTATCGGTATTTGGTAAATTAATATGAACTGTTAACGTAGTTTAAGAGAATAATGTCAGAGAATAGTTCGCGTTCAATTAGTGTCAAATAAAGTTAATTGTTAAGTAAAGTCAAGTGCTTTGTTACAACTGGAATTATCCCATTTTAAGAAATGGTGCTAGGACCGTTGGAATAAAAGCAAATATTTAACCCCCGATGTATCAAGAGGGGTGTTATAAGTTTGTCGAGTCTGTTTACCAGCCTTTCTGTCTGTCTGTCTATTGCATTATCTATATAGTGAATTATGTCCGAATGCTCTTAGACATGTTTGTCAAGAAACGTATGGAGGAGAAAGGAGATACCAAAAAAGTCTTGGAGCTTTCGTAAAAGATGATCTGAGATAACTATTATTATACTAACCTGTTGAGGTCTATGTCAGGCTGGCGGGCTCGCAGTGTTCCTGTAAATATTTTAAATATCTTAATCTCAATATTTTTATAATGTTTACTACTGCTACAAAATGACACCAAATGTTATTAAATAATACAGATAGATTCCAACAAAATCCTACATGAAACAATTTCAGTGTAACTAATTGGTGAGAAACAAAAAATAACGAAAGTCTGCATCTATAGTTTTCAAAGTGCATATAACTGGTGTCGCGAGCTAATTCTAACACAAAGTACTTTTCATCAATGATCAACAAGTGGGAAATATGTAGTTTCTGGCATCAGTGCCAAGATTCCAGACTCCAGCGCATTCGCAGGTATTTGATTGTTGTTAGATACTGGAATGAAGTATCCACTGAAATTTGCCGCTATTAATCATTTCACTATTACGTTTTTGTTCAACAGCACCGTGACAAAGGAAACTTGTGATTGAGCAGTTTTTGTACTGAACCATGAGTTCCTAGAAGCCAGAAACAAGGTAAAGATAGAGATTAAGTCAACACTCCATTATTTCTGCAACCAAACTTCTTACCTTCAGTTTGGTAATACCTATAATATATTTAATTAGCTTGCTTTGTGCTTCGGTTTTCAATTCATTGACGCAACAATGTCTTAAGGGCCTACTATTATCTCCTAACACTATTGTGGTTACGGAAGTGAGCTGCTCTACACCGCATTGTGTAGTGCCACGATTCTACAGTTCCAACAATCCTACTTTGAGGGTTGGTAGTTGGGCCAACCCTGCCTTCGGCGGCAGGCGAGGGAAAGTCTACTGACCAAAATAAAAAGTCAAAGATGGCACGCCTACCGTGTGTCTCTTAACTGACCATGATGATTAATTTCCACGGCTAAAATAAGGTAATTCCGAAGACAATCTGATAGGAAGCATCCATACACAGATGCGTTAGTTAAACCCAAAAAAGAGACGTACTCGTACTTGTCGCAAAACACTTAAGTAGTCCATTAATTCAGTAATCAAATATCAATGTGGGAGGCCAATAACCAGTCCATCTGCTAACAAATAGTAGCTGATAGTGTGTGAATGACATCAGAGACATGCGCCAAGCCGTAAAATAATCAAGACAAGGCACACATTGTAAGTGCAATGCATTGGCACTACACAAAATAAATGGCCTGCCACATTTACTGACCACCCGTACAATAATTCGTTTTTGAACACTCCGAAAGGAATTAAGAGCTGTATTTTAAGTAATTTTATGAGAAATAGAAGGCGTGGTAAACCTATATCTATGTGTCATTGGATTATTATCGCAACCGGAATTTTCTGACATTATAATCATTGTTTATTATAGTTATGACATAATTGCACGGATTATTGTCATATTCTATGAGAAATATGTCCTTTGTCGACCATGTGCTACAGATTTCGGGTTATTTGTAATTCGAATTAGAAATCTGGTCTAGAATAATCCTAAACGTGTGGGTGTATACGTAATATAACTATTTTTGTCACATTATTTAAGTGAATTCTGTTGACCTAGGATAAATCGGCAGTTTACACTTATATTTAGCACAGGATTATCGGTGGATCTCTCTTTTCAATCGTTGAGTATATTAAAGTGGTACAGTTTACAGAGCTCAATAAATAAGTAATGCCTAAAATGATTTTGTCTTCAATTCATGTTCATTACTATACTTTTCGATTCAAATAGGTACATTATTGTACTAACGTTCTTAAAATCACCAGTATGTGAAAAAACCCTGTCTAATCCCTGAAGAGCTTGCCGGAGGTGTTAAAAAGTATGGAAAATAAACATAGGTCTTCATATAACATTAACGACAAATTTTCCAGTTTTTTTTTGGAAATTTCCCTAAACCAACAAAAGTAACCTAAGTTTTTTTTTTAGATTTTTCGTCGCTGCCATACGTGATCTGAACGATATTGTTTAAAATTGATTAAATTGTTCGAGAAAAACATCTCTTGTATTTTCTGTCCAATAAATAATCAAAAGATCCTACTTAATCATTTTACGTTATATTACAACGCATTGATTTTGCGAGGAGATTTTTGAATACATACTGTATAGGCCATAACACAACAATAAATGATTTATTATCACTTCATCCATCAATATTGCACAAATTGCCGCTTCCAGGCAACTGATTCCAAATAAAGGAATGATAGAAGAGAATGCAAGTAACAAAACAACATTAGCATAGATCAAAGTAAGGCCGTCAATTGATACGAGTTGAACCTATCGAGAGATTAAAATAATGTCTTACGCAGTAGTCATGCAAACAGTTTACAAATGATCTTAAAGTGCGCTTATTTTGCTACTAGCTGTTGTGCGCGACTTCGTTCGTGTGGTTTAGAAGATATACATACATACCAAAATTAGGCAATTACAAAATCGGATTAAATGTTTAAGAGTGCTCGCAACTTCATACCCATTTTCGGTACATCTTATTGAATCAAGCGTGCTGGTTTAAAATTCTAACATTATTTACAACAGTGTATTACTTTCAGAGATAAGCGCGTTCAAACCAACAAACAGCTTTTTTTAATAGTATAGGTTTAATCGTAATACGAATGCTTATAATGTATCTTTTATGCTTCATCTCTACCATGATGTCATGCTATGAAATAATTCTCATCTTAAAGTATAATTTCATAACTGTTGTTGGTTTAACACTTTATATTAGAAAATGATCGTATGTCTAGTGACAGACTATTAATAATACTTGTCGTCTCAGAACATCATGTATTCGATGATGTTTTTCTGACAAAAAATGCGGTGCCACTCAAAGAGGGCTGTATAAAAACTTCAAGAACCACGATGATACGTTATACTAAGCGTGTGTTACACCCAAACGACTGGACAGCCACCGATAATGAGTAGACTTGTTATACGCTCCGGATTGAACATAAAATTACACGGTATAATATGCGTGTGAAAATTGACACTCATAATATTTGCGTATCATCGTATGCACCGTTCCTTAGTCTCGAAATTGTATTCTTATCGTGCTAAACCGGCTACTGAAATCCATCGTCTGTGAAAGTTTAATCTGCCTAGCTATCACCGTTGATGGCTATATCAGCCAAGCTGTCAAACAGACAGCAGAGCCTTAGAAATAGAATTCTGCTTTTACCCTATTTCTAAGGAACTCTATGTTTGAAAATAAAATACTCCACAGCGTAACGCTCGCGCATATTCGGCGTTTATTGTGAACACAGCATAAGCTTTGCAGTAAATTGTCAACTTTGCATTTTTTTCTGCAGCCGGTCTAATGGCTCTACCATTTATATTAAGGACATGCGTAATAAAATAAGAGGATGACTCGTCGACGGACTAGTCAATTATTTTTAATACTGTGTACTGCATATGATTAAAATGGGTTCGTATCGTAAGAAAAATGGAGTCTACAAAATAGTTTTAAATCAATGTTAAGGTTGTTTTGTAAATACGTAATGCTCCTCGGGTGTAGATGTAAGGATTCTAAGGATACTTACAGTTACTACTGTTGCTATGATCATAAATTGGATGGGTGACACATATTTTCTACTTTGTTTTTTTTTGTTCCTTTCCTCCTTCAATCCTTTTTTATAGGGTCCCCTATTAGTTAAGGGACGATTTGAATCAATTCAATTCAAATAAATTTATTTTATTTTCAGGCAACAAAAGGCTGAGTCTCACTATCATAGGAAGTTCTGTTAAAAGGTTTTCTACTACGAAAATATATTGTAAGATCATGCAGACAACTCTACGAGTATTCATGACTTTGAATGATTAACTTTCTCAGTGAACTTGACCGGTAAGAAATGTTGGCAAGTTGCGAGGGCGGTATCTAATTTAAAATGATATCACACTACCGTTCATGTTAGCCGTTTCATATTTTTTTCAGAGAAAATATTGACGTCGCTTCGGTCTTTGATCAAAAGAAATCGACGAATAAACATGTTTATAATATTCTAAATATAATAAAAGTAATATTTTAGCTCGTTTCCTTGATATATGCAGACGTTGAGTGATGTATCGTTGACTCATGTGATAGCTGCAATATATTTATGATCATGACTCCTGTTTATAAACAAAGAGATGTTAATAATTTAGAAGTTTAGTAATTTTTTTTTTTTTGAATTTATGATATTTTTTAATTGAATAATATATGTAATTTAATTATAAGCGAAAAAGTAATGACCACAAAATTAATTGAGGACTATGAAAAGGTGAGTAAGTTTTTTAGCGCCAAAGAAGGTATAATGTTTTGGACATAATTATAAAAAAAATTCTTTACACTTACCAATTAAACTAAAAACGAGAACCGTTAAAATAACTGACATTTTGAGGCAAACATTCGTATTTTATTGCGATAAAAAAATTGCACAATATTTTGAAAACGAATTGAATGCTGAAAGCAATTTTGCACTGTTCACTGCAGAGCCGTCCAAGGCATGTGTTTGCGAAAAGCGCGCGAAAAACACTGGTGTCAGAAGCTCGTGTGGGGAGACGTGGGAGGAACGGTCTCATGCGAGTGATGCCAGAATAGCATTGAAAGTATATAAACTGGTTATTGTAGTATTACGTTTTGCATATTATGATATCAATGTCATTAACATATGTTAAGTGCTTGACAATCGTAGATACTTGTAGGAATAGAATTTTGTAATTAAAATTTTATGCGTCGCACATAGTTTTTATATGAGCTTGGTTAGCTGATTATTATGGACGATGTACTAAAAATAGACTTCTCGTCCTTCAGAGTTCAGCAGAAGTTATCTCATAGAGTAAAAGCATGTGAGAATCTGTCACGGTCACTAACAAAGGGATAAATTACACTCTTTTTAGTATTTTTGCCCAAAAGTGTTGCTTAAACTACAACAAAAAGAAGACATACTGTTAAAGCCATTTATTGGACAATACAGGTTACGATTCACAAACATGTCACTATCATATCACTTACTACGAATACACGACAAACACTTGAATAGGAAACCTTCCACCAAGAACGAATTAGAACTGTTCTTGGCAGGCCCAAAATTAAAAAGTTCAACTTGTAAGGATCATTAGAAACTTATGCTAAAAAATGGTTTCTTACTATTAGCAGTTGCAAAGATAGTTTTAAATATAAATAAGAGATTAAACATGTTTGTTACAGGTGTGGTAGCAGCAGGGATGGTAGGGGGGGTTAGGGCAAGTGAAGTTCTGGCAGGGGGGTACGCAGGGGCAGCACTCGCCGGGGTACCAGACTGTGCGCGCGTACCGCCCGCTTGGCCTCGTGCAGGCACCGTGGTTGAAGCAGTGCGCTTTGCACGGGTAGTCGTAGCAGCAAGGTCTGTGGACGTAACATGATCATCATGATATTAAACAATTATGATGGTTGATGCATGTTTATCGTGTGGATAAGGTTTTTGAGTTTGAAATAAATGTGGTCTGAGCAAACATGGCCTACATCTGATATCAGATAAAAGTGGCAGTAATAGATAGCAAAAAATGTGATTAACAATGTTAATAAAATGCTAAAACGAGTTGGTAATGAAAAATTTGGTATACAACTGCACGGATTGCAGAGTTCAGGTCATCAAGCTAGACTCGCAGTGCGCGACGTGTCGCGGGTTCGATCCCCACGTAGAACTAGCGTTTGTGTGATCCACAAATGCTTGTCCGGAATTTGGCTGTCTCTGTGCATGTGATTTGAATGTTTGTGAAATCCCCGCTGCATAAGGATTAAAATCCTTAGTGCGGGAGTCGTCTTTAGAAAAAAATGGGGACTGGTATCCAAAAACTCAAAAAAAAAACAATAAGGTTCATTCCAATTCTCATTGCCAATATTTGATTTAAAAAAGGAACAGGACCATCCCTCTCGCCTGGTATCTTAAATTCTAATAGGTTCATTTTGTTCTGTGGCATTTACCTATTTAAACAATCTTAAACGGGTCATAACAATAACACCGCAGTTACGTTGTATCGGTTCGTTTCAACATTTTGCATGGCCGTAAATCTTCGTTGGTCTATTATGAATGTTTCAATGGTTAAATGGCACACCTGTCTAATATTGTATCAGCAAGCAACTGTGTAGGTTCCGTGCCTACCTACCTGCCGTACATTAGCAGATTCCACTTGGTACAAATGCGAGGATATCTTATTGATTGTTTAATCTAGTTCTAGTACTGGTAGGCGAAATTTGAATAGGTATGAACATTGTTTTTATTTTTATAATTAAAAAGAAATTAGGATGTAATGAAGAGGGACATGACAACCATAAATAGATGTTTAAAACTAATCTAAACATTGTGTGATAATTACTCGGTGAATGCTAAATGAATGCAATTCATGATGTATCTTTCTTTTAGAATTTCTGTAGAGGGCCTGATGTTGCCAAAATGTTTGAACAGTTTGAACCTCCTTTAAAAAAACAGTACATTCTCAAATAGTTACTTGCTAGCTTATCTGCTTTCGTTTGGAAAGCCCAAAGTTACCGAATTTTTTATAAGAGATGAGATCTTTTTCTTGTTATTGTAAGGTACCTTTCAACAGGCGCGTTGCTAGGGCATCCCCAGTAGTAGCACGCAGTCTCTCTCTGGAAGGGCTGTGGTCTTGGCTGCCCGCACCGAGGCCTCTTGTAATAGATGCTGTACTCTCCACGAACACAGCCGTACCTAGGCGGGGCGCGGCAGCATTCATACCCTCGAGGCAACACTGACATGATTGTGAATATTTGTGAATCGTAACCCGCAACTTGTTTTGGATTATCTGGAGACGAGAAAGAATATAAGCATTTGTTTGTTCTTTCTCTTTCTTGATTGGTTAAAAAAATATTGTTTTAGCAACAAAATCGTTAACCGAGTACAAACAAAAACTACTAAGACAGTCTTGATGATATGTCACCATGGACCAAATATCGGGCCAGGACCAATAAAAATCGGAGTATAATAAATTGAGCAACTCCCGAGCTCAACAAACGTTATGTGTTTTACGGAATTATACCACACGATCCCTTAACTCAAGTCTAAGCAAACTTTTCATTTCAGCTTCGTAAACAACCAAACTACTTCGTAAAATGTTTCAGTAAAGTCATAATCTGCGTTTTGAGTCGAATATATTTGACGACTGACAAAATATCGTCGCGGGGGTTTATGAGCTTGCTCATATCGGTGAAGTTCACTTTGACCTCTACTTTCGGTATTCCACTTGTCTTAATGATTTGTTTGTGAAACAAGCAGAGGATAATGTGTCTCTAATTTTGGGATAAGAGTTCATTTCGGAAGTGATTTTGTTGCCCGAACTAAACGGTCAGGTAATGCAAAAAATAATTTCGACTGAAATAACTGAAAAATCTAACAAAACTTTTAATGATTGCCGATTTTTCAATACAAACAAAATAGGTCAAGTGCGAATCGGACTTGCCACGCTGAGCGTTTCACACAAATAGGAAAATAAATTTGCAAGAAGAATATGAAAATTCTAATTTTATAATTATACGTTCACAACAATACTTACTGATTCTTTTTATGGTTTATTGTTATAGATTTTACTAATTTTTTCAAGTTTTCACAATTTTTATATTTTTTGTAATTTAGACAATTTTCATAAAAATGATGTTATGTCAGGAATGAACGAGAGACATTTTTGAATGGAGAACTCGCCCATATTATTTATGGCATAGTCTATAGCTTGCTACTGCAAAATAGTTTTTCTTAAAAATTCAAAGTAGATTTTTTTCCTAACAACAAATTGGAAACTATACAAAGAAACCCTTTACGATATCGTAACATGTATGTGGTTGTCGTAACTGTTGCTGGGCATAAGTTCATCGAAAGCTCTCTCTAATATCATAAATACCTACTATATCTATATAGTACCTAGTGCCGTAGTACTATTCTATAGTGTTTGCTAGTGCAGACAAAGCAGACAAGCTTAAGGCTTAATCGCGTATATACAAACCTAATTGAATGACCTGACCTGGCGATTGAAATCAACTTCTTTCTTTAAAATTGGTACTTGACATGAATAAGAAGCTGATGTGGTGTACAGAATTATTTGACTTTTTAGACTTATACAGTAAGTAGTAGTTTTGTACTTAGCTGTATCTGGTTAGACTGGCAACCGAACCCAACAAAGTTGGGTAAAGGCTAGGATGATGATGATGATGATGACGACAGTAGTTTTATTCCTGTAACAACTGAAGTAGAAATGAAACAAGAGGCTTGTAAAAATGTGTATTTATTCTTACGCGACGGGGACAATCTATTAAGTTTTTTATGACTCCACTACCAGACGGGCATGCAGGGCCCGCAGCAGCCGCCACAGACCGGCACCCCTGGGTAGCTGCATCGCTTGGGACAGCATATACCGGGCTCCGTGCAGCAGTAGCAAGGGCAAGGCTTGCAGCGGTTCGGCCGACAGCAGGGAATCGCCACCGTCTCGCAGAGAGGCACCGGCTTCGGCACCGGAGTTCTTGGCTAGAAATATAGATATTCAGTCAGGTCTAGAAATATTATTCAATGGTATAAAAGTAAATATTTTTTGTCAGTGTGCCAAAAATTTTAACTGCGAAGCCAAATAGAAACAGATTGACTAATATCAGAATTCAGGGTTATTTGTTTGACAATTTCTCATATCACGTGTCCGTAAATGTGTTTACCTTATCGCACGGAGGGCAGGGTGGTAAGCAAGGCAGGACCGGCGGGGCTGGGCATGGCTCAGGGCACGGTCGCACCGGCGCTGGGCACGGAGAGCAACCCCCTCCCGGGCATACCGAACATGGTCGTAGATCATTGCGGGATGCGACGCATGGCTTCGTGGTGTACGGGTAGCAAGCTCCGCAAGGGCACCCGGAGCAAACGCATGGGTCGTAGCTGTAAAATGGAGCACTCATTTCAATTTTGCACTTTTTATTTTTGTTAAATAATTATTTTAGTATCAAACTACTAAAAATTTTATGTAAAATCTGACATAACTAGTTTGTCAAGAACTTGTTTTGCTCTTTATTTTTTTCGGAAAGCAAATCTGGCAGTACAGAAAACTATTACCTAATAACTGGCAGGTTACCTTCTTTTTATTTTAAAAATAATAAAAAATATAACACCACTATACACAAAAATCTTGACAAAAGTCATAAAAATTTGATAAGACCAAAAAATGCATTAAAATTAAAAAATCACAAAAAGGGAAAATTTATAAGTGATAAAATAAAATCTTTAAAAATGTGTTGTAATTTTTGCCCGACCTGTCCACCGATTTTACCGTGCGGAACGGGCCCTTGCAGGTATTCGTGCCCACCGCCGTGCCCGTGCTGCCAGCCATGCTGTCCGCCGCCAGTGCCGTGCACGCCGTGTCCGCCGTGTAACTGTCGACCAGTATTTAGGCAATGCCCGGCCCCCGTGATCCCTGACTGCGTGCCGCCCATAGTGCCCGTACTGCCGCCGTGCAGGCCACGGCGCTGCCCAGCCCCGGAGCCCCCACCACCGTGCCCTCCTCCTCCAGTGTGTTGCCCGCCAGTACTGCCGTGCTGCCCACCACCACCCCCGTGTGATCCACCACCGGTATGTGTCTTGTTTAATATTACACTTCATAGTAGTTAAAAGCTCTTAAGATAAGCTAACAGAAAAATATGTAAATTGAAATTGATTTCATCACCTGCTTTAAATAACCCATTGCTGGTTACAGGCCCCCTTTTAATGAAATTGCTTTACTTAGTAAGATTTGATTAAAAATGTATGGTATTGTTGCAGGTATGCCCATGTCCGGAACCAACTCCTTGCTATCAACCGGTGCTCCCGTGTTGTAACCCTCAGTGCCCGCCACCTATATTGCCAAAGCAAAGACCTATCTGCCCTCGAGCTCCCCCGGCACCATACCCTTGTCTACCATTATGCCGCAGCTGTTGCCCCGACTGTGAACTTGACCCGGTAACACGACGTCGGCCGTTAATAGTACACGACAGTGTGTTCCAAACTAGGAAGACGGGCTTGCCTGGTGAATGCTATACAAGGACCCAACCCAACGTGCGGTATCAAGTTGAAAACTATGTGAGACAGGTAAAGCTCGATGCATATGTATATGTATAATGTATATTCGCGTCATATGTCTCGCTTCCACTGCCTTACCTAAAGAAGTGGTGGTAGGACCCAGGTCCACAATGATTGTGTTTTTAATTTGACTATGCTTTTCCTTTTCAGGGCCCGCAAGCATGTTGTTGGCGACCAGTCCCTGTTTGTTTGCGGTAGCAAATATTTACGAAGATTGTTTTTATAAAAATTTGTTGCTTGTGTACTATAGTGGTTGTTTTAAATTTTAACAGTGATGTTGGTGATATTGAGTTAAATAAAAAGGTTGTAAAAAAGTGTGGACTTTTTATAAAAAGACGTTTGGATAATCTATCTCTACTATTATATAAACTAGCCAACATTTGAGTTGATCTAGATGTTTGATAAAAATAACATAAAACTAATACAATTACCTGATTACGTCCTTACATCCTAAAATAAAAGTCCTTGGTTGTAGGCTAATTGTATTTATTTCACATCACGATTATCACTGGATTAAAGATTTACTTAGCTACATAATTTGCGTGTTGCAACTGTATATGTTTATACAAGGGTTGACGGCGTAGCATCGCGGCTGCGGCGGGCATTTGGTCTCGCACACCATCGGAGCCTGTGGTCCACAGAATACTGGCCCGGGGCTGGAAGGGCAACACATCGGCGGCGGACAACCGTACTTCATTTTACGATTTTTTTATAATACTTGACAATTTTGTTTAATGTAGGATTGGTTACCTAAATGTGAAAGTTGTAAATGCTTTCCACTGCTATTTATAAACTTTATTACGCCTACGTGATTTTGTGCGGTTTATAGATTTTTTCGAAAAATCTCGGTGGCTGCATATTTCAGCCTACATGTTAAGGACTAACCACACTTTTTTAGCTATTCATCACCTATACAACCTGCCTTTTTATCAAGGTAAATGCATACACGGCAGTTCGCGAAATGAATTATTTAGTATGCAGATAGGATTATGTAAACTCTTTTTACACGCCACTTTTTCGAGCAGGAGTTATTATTTCGTAACTGACTATTCTGAGAACAAATGTCGGAACAAAACCTAGGAGGCAGTTAGCATCAGGTACAGGAAGCTGTTGGCCCCTCTTGGCCGAAGGTACCTCGCGGTCGGCATAGGTATGTGGAATTGCTATGCATTGTCGTAAACTGATCGATTGCGGGAGGATGTTGCACGGTGTTTCAGGTTATTCAGTAAAAGTCTGACACTACCCGCTTTCTACCCCGAGGAAATGGGTGCCTACGAGAACTCCCCCGCCAAACCAAAACAAAAGGTACAGAAGCAGAACAAAAAAGATAGTGTGGTTAGTCCTTAAGACCACACAAATTGAAGTTGAAGAACAACTGAAAGTGTTGTCGCATATCTTGCAAGCAGAATATGTCTAATATTAGACCGGGCATTTCTTTGTTGTACAAAATTTTAAACATTTAGGAAAAGACTGTAACTGGGGTCTGTCCCACGAAAGAAAATGAAAACCTGACATCGGAATTACAAGATAAATAAAGGCAATTTCTAAAAGAATTCCTGGCTTCGTGATGTGCGAACAGTAGTAATTGCATAAAAACTGGACAAGTAAATATATCCATGCCAAAATGGCTTATTGGGGTATCAAAAGGTATTAATTACTTTTCTGATGGTTGACTCGGTCACAGGTTTGAAACTTGTTCTATTTGCAACAGACATGGATCGACGAGTCGGGGTGCTTAGTACGGGCAGTCGGTATAGCAGTAGTATAGCAGGTATAGGTAATAGGTTCCAAAATTTATACTGGAACATTTTCAAAAGACCAAATGCATTGAAATTATTATAGTTTCAGTTTTGTTGTATTCATACTGCTCTTTATTGTTAATAAGAATAAGAAAAAAGAGCAGCGTTGAGTTTATTAGCGTTCCGCTATTTTTCGTATTAGTCTTGTTCTCTTGCCTTTTAACATAATCCTTGATATTGTTCGCCGACGGTTCTTTAATGTCTTGGACAGGAGTTTAAACGAAAACTTCAACATGACAAATTAATGAAAGCATGATCTAAAGCGTAGAGTGAATTGAAGATCTAGTTAGATTCAACTGGGATAGTTAGCCACGGTAGGTGTGACGTAGCAATGCTATGCGTTTCCACGTGTCGGCAACAAAATGCGACTGACGTCACCCGGCGGATAGATTTAGTTAAGAGTCTGGCACAATCCTTTCCATCCACCGCTCATGATTATCGCGCTTACAAAAAAAGGTGGTACAACTGGAAAAAAAAACTGGTACAACTTTTAACTTCTAAAATCAAAGTAACACAATTCAATATAACAATTTTTATTGACACTTTTACGTAATACAATCAGCATTAATCACTATACGGTTAACGGGACAGAACTTTCACTTTCGCAAGAAATTAATTCAAATTCTAGCTAAAACCAAGACTTCAATGGTGACCGATGGCTATGACAGCCTTGTCAAAAGCTGCGACTGGCATGGGTGGCTGCCCCACAGCCAATACAGCATCTGTTGAGGAAATAAGACAGTCAGTGCATTGTTACATAACCTCAAACTTACATTCAGTCATCTTGATGAATAGGATAGCTTTGTAATCGATTGAAAATGTTTTTCAGAATTAAGAAATAGATAATGATGACCCTCGCCTGTTCAACAAATCATACAACAGTTGTTTTCATTGAAAACCTCAAAAATCTTATCTTTTTGGTCTCTTAAAGTGAGATTGAATCAGATGGGAAAGAAGATGAAAGGAAAAGAGGCCGTGTACAGCAAGTCTCGTTTCCATAAATGCAACAATATTGCTTTAAGACGTAGTGGCCTTTTACAATCTTATGCAAATAACTACATATGTTTAATGAGGCAATGAACCTGTCACACTGGAGAGAACGAATAGAGGCCTATGTCCACCAGTGGACAACTATAGGCGGAGATGATGATGATGAACTATGTTTAACGTTATCTCTAAAATGAAAATTATGTGACTTAGTAAAAATCGCGTGCGTCGTAGACGTATCACTGGATATTTGCTACTTGACTGTATACTGTGACGAGAGAGCCAGGGCCGCCGCCACAGCAGGGCCGACAACATGGCCGCCGACAGCAAGGAGGCGGACAGCCGCCACAGCCTCTGAAATAACAGCAGTTGTTGATGTTAGGGTTAGGTAAAGCCATTATCCTTACCATTTATGACGCGATAGTTTGCGAATTCGTAAAATTTCATATTACTATGTTTTCAACATAACTATCTATAATCTTACGTCGTCGATTAACAATATCTGTGTCTTCTTACAGAAAACACAAGCCGGAAGAATTTCGTGGCAATTTCAAATTACTCTAACATATGATCAAATAATTGCCAGAACGTCTAAGGCCGGCCATTACTACGATTTATAGCTATTTGTCGGAAACTAAATGATAAAGGAATTAATAGTTGTATTGACTGAATAACAATAGTTCTGGGCTATTTGTTTGTTTACCTACCGTAGTACCTATACTATCTTAATTATTGAAAATTAAAAAATACCTATCCATTGCATTACTCTTCAAACTTACCGGATTGCGGACATAATTGTTTGCAGTTGTTGAATAACACCCATTCGGTCGCACATTTTTGTGTATTTATTTAATTAATTGGTTAAAATAATACTCTGACAATTTTGGCCCATCCAAAAGTTTGAACAATAGTGAGCTGTCAATCAAACAGCCATTGTCCTTGACAAAATGTGACAGTTCCAATTTCAAAATTTGACATTTGTTTTGTATGCCTGTATCAATACTTTCAGACAGATAGGTCCAATATCCAACCGCCTTTTACGGGGATACAACAATGCTATCGATTTTTCATTTCTGGATTTCTTTGGGTAATTACAGTAACAGAAAACATCACTGTTAACAGTAACAATTTAATTTAATAAAAAAAAAAAATTCTGAATCCTTTTATGTTTACCTGATTGTCTAGCAGGAGTTGTAGGAAGGCGAGCACGTTGGGTAGTGCGACTTAACCTAGAAATAGAAATATTTACTGTTAGTCTACATTAGCGTTGACTGATAAAATACTGCTTAGTTTTGACCATGGTCGGCGATGAAGGAATAGGCCGGTTAATATAAATAAGATAATATACGTCTAGAAAAAAACATCGGCGCAATTAGTCTAAAGTGAGTCTGGAACATAAATTATGTTCTTGTATATTTTAATCAAGATTTACTCTAGGTTTTTTTTTTGTATTTTATAGAGATGTCTGCTTCGCTGATACCTAGCACTAATTATATCTATGTTACACTCCTTTGCTACTTTATTGCATTTAGTTTTCAAAATCATATTTAAATCAATTGGACGATTAAACTACATCTATATGTCCGTATATGTACATTTATACCCATGCTAGCCAATACTACAATTTTGTTGGCGGCTGCGAGAATGGGAGGTCCCGTTCGTGTTCACTCAATAAACTTCATTGCATATTGTTTAAAGCATATAGGAATGGTTGCATACAATTACAATAAACACATAAAAATATTTTTACCAGAAGAAACCAATTTTTCCATGGGATAAACTTACCGGTCTTTCATAGTTAATGAGTTGGTAGCGAACTTTCTTGTCTTGGTTGTTCAGCACCATGCCGGGCCAGCTTGTGGGTCGGTAGTCGAAAGTACTGTCATGGACGATAAGCGGGCGACGCACGGTGACGGGGTCCATGCCGCAGGGTAAACATGGTGGACCCTTGAATTGATTGGAAAGGAAATGTATCTTGGAAATCGGGAGTGTCGAAAACAGTTGGCCGGTATTTTTCAGAGTATTAGGTGAATTAAGAAATGGAGTGCAGTGGGATTTCAGTCACTCCTTCACGCTACTTGGCAATACCTAGTTGTATTTCTTACGTGTATAATGGTTATTAAATCTCTTTACACTAGCATTTGCGCTATGCTAAGCGCCTATGATACGACAACGCGACGCAACCGACACGGTATTGTCGCACCGTTTGTCTCACCACGCCAAAACTCCGATACGTTAAACAAAAGCCTGTCCTGGGCAACGGCTGTCGTTGCCGGTGATGAACTCTGATGTTTTAGGTAGGAAAATAACTTACTCTGACAGGGATGCATGGAATATATTCTGGTGGCTCTTTGTAATCTGGTAAGCATTGAACCGGGCTGCACATTGTGGATGAAAATATGTATGCTTTATTTATACAAAAATTTTGTTAAATTTTTTAGTTACTTTTGTGTGTATCAAATTTTCATAATTTTCACGTCAAAACTAATTTTGAAGGATTTTTTTATATGTCACTACTAATTTATTTTTAAACACTACAAAAATATGTTTTTTAGATAGACAACCTCTTTAATGCTATTTAGAGGTCCCCATTCTGTTTTTGTTAATACGTTATTATTTTTACTTGTTTAGAGAAACGCAGTTGAATCGGTTAGGCTAGACGAAGTAATCATTTCGATATGGTATTTTGGATTTAGATAGTTAATCGGTGATGTCTTACTTAGGATCTCTAATGGTTCTCTAATGAGACTAGCCCATTGCTACTAGATTATTAGCCAAGTCAGTAGTGACCACAGTTAGGCAGTTAGGCTTCCCGTGGTTGATAGATGCTATGAATAACGAAAATAAGTTCACGCTTGGGACACTGTCGGGACAACAATTCACAAATCGTAATGAATTTGAGTCTATTAACTCAGGTAGAATTAATTCAGAATGAAGACTTTTTTGAAATAAAAGCTTCATGTTTTTATACGTACTGGTTTCATACATAATTTAAACGTGACGTTTGTATTCCAGAATAATAAAAAAGTCAAAGAGTATTCTGAAAGAAAACATATGTTTAGTTTTTATAAATCAATGGTGTAATAAACATAAAAATTAAGGAAAAAAAGTATAAAATACAAAGTCTTCAAAAACAGCTATCTTTTAAGATAAAAATATACTAACTAAATCTTTTAGGATTATATTAAAACATAAAATAAATCTATTGAATGAATATTGTTCACCTTCGGTGAATCTAAAGATATATCTGATTGCAATAGATTTCTAAATAAATAAATCAAAATGTGAGTAGTGTGTGCATGTGAGCAAGGTTCACGGTAAGGATTTGCATGTAATAATGTATGGGGTTTTTCCAGGTGCGGCGGATGTGGCGGATGCGGCGGTTGCGGCGGCTGCGGTGGCTGCGGCCCTTGCTGTGGAGGGTGCGGTCCTTGCTGCGGCGGGTGCTGCCCCTCACCGTGCTGCGCGCCATGCGGCGGTGGATGCTGCTGTCCCAAGATAACAATATACACTTGTTGTACGAAGATTTGTTAAAGGCTGGGATATCGAAGGGAGCTGCTAGAAACAGCGATCCGGAAACTGGGTGCTATGACGTCTATGCCCCTGGCGTCCGGACTGCCGGTATCAGGAGCGCCCTCGCTGTGGCGTCCACACATTGTGCCGTTTTCAGTGATGTTTAGAATAAAATAAGTTAGAAATTATACAAGTGCATTTTATTTATTACATGGCGGCTTGGGTTTTCATCCTTGATTACTTGGGCTCGTTACCTGGCAGCGTGCTTAAGTAACCATGCTGGTGCAAAGTGAAGATAACCTCGATACTTCTATGGGTTCGGCGATAACGTCGAATCATAATCTACACTTACAGTATATGCCGCGTCTCGTAGGCCGCTATTGCAGTGCCATCCAAAAAAATATTTTTCATTGGGTCAAATAGTATGTATACGGGTACGAGATTTGGGCTCTGATCTCTGAAAGGGTTCTGTGAATAGATTCTGCGCGGTAATGTTTTGTTGCGCTTTACCTTAGGGAAAAAATATAAAAAAAAAGTATTAGACGACTTTCGAGGATTTGCAGGGTCTTTTCTGAATTTTAGAACTTCCTTTTGCGACATTCTATTCTGCAGTTTATGTATCTTTAAGCCACGTATACACTAGGGGACAAATGGAGCAACATGTTCCTCAACTACGTGGAATGTGCCGAGATACATGTTGCATATCATTTTGTCGACCACACTTCTCAGTTTATTGAAATGTCGCCCGAGGAGGTTGTGGCTATTAGTGCTGCGTACATACGCGACTACACTCTGTGAAAAATGGCGCAACAATGACGCCGGACACGTGCGCCCGCTCTCGAGGCGGGAGCAAGCAGCATGCCCCGCGTCACGTAAAATGTTGTGGGTCATGTTCCGGGACGCTATGCAACGTTGCAGCGTCACGTATATTTTGTGTTGCGCGTCATGTTGCGGGACAAAATATTCCCTAGTGTATCCGGGGCTTAAACATCCCATAAAGGGTTGGTTCTCATCTGGCAGCAAGGAATCGCCTTTTTCTGTAGCCCGTTCGCTTAGAACTGCCATTTGTTAGATCGAGACAGAAAGCATAAGGCGGCTTTCACACTGCCCCGAATCATGCTGTAAGATTTTTTGCGCACTCACGCGCGTAGGTGCGTTTTGTCGATTCACGCACAGCGGCTCTCATTTATTTATTCGCCGTTCTCTGTGGTGGTCGTGCAGTACAAAATCACGCGCGTCACTGCGGGATTCGGTGTGCCATACCGTGCGTCTACGCGCGTGGATACATTTTCTGTCTGTTAGACTGTGCGTGTTTTCCATACAAATGGAGATATTTTCAAGCAATGGAAGAACACGCATCCACGCGCTACGATGCATCATGCGGGTCAGTGTGAGAATCGCCTAATGCGATAGCACGCGATGGAATCCTCGAGGCGATCGGCACCACGGACAAAATGCAATGGTTGGCACGCTTGGGAACGCTGAAGCGCGCGATAGTATGCCTACGGTGTCCGTAAGGATTGAGGAGCCACATCAAATTATTGAAATCTGATTTCACTATTATTTAGCAGCAATTTAGCTTATTTAGCAGCACGAACGCTGGCTTTCGATTCCGTTAAGATCTCGGGTGGCTATAGCCAAATATGTATATATAACTATTTATAACGTCAGGATTGAGGAGCCAAAGAAAATGCATTCCTATAAAAATATTTACCCTGTTTTACTATTTTATTTCTATATTGCAAAAAGAAACAATACCTGCTAAATGATCATTTTGTCGGACATTATTACACGCCCACGTCGAATAGTCGATTCCGTTAAGATCTCGGGTGGCTATAGCCAAATATATATAAATAGAACGTCAGGATTGAGGAGCCAAAGAAAATGCATTGAAAGTGATATGCAAAATTGCTGCTAAGTGGTGCTAAATTTTCATAAATATTCATAGATTAAAGAGTTCTAGGTGGCTCCTCAATTCAGACCTTTAGATTGAGGAGCCATTTCTGCACTCAAATATCTGATATTTTGCTGCTAAATATGGCATTCGTGCTGCTAAATAACCCTAAATTGCTGCTGAATAATAGTGAAATCAATGTGGCTCCTTAAGGACACTGCTAACGCATCCATTGACCTCCGATCACTTGCTATGGCATGCTGTCTCACTCTATCGTATAATGGCGCACGCGGCCGCTCGTCAGCTCAGTGCAGCTTGTTCATTCATACCGTATGATGGAAATCTATCCTACCCATCCATCTCGTGCTTGAAACTAAACTGATCATGAAAGAAGGCGGCAGTATGTACCCATGCTGCAGCATATTGCGGCGTGCGATCGCTTTTTATCTGTGGAATGCGACAGAGCGCGTTCGCATGCGGCAGCATACTGCAGCACGTGGTAGCATAAGCGGAACAAATGCGATTCCGCGCTTCCAGATGAGGTCCAATCCTAATCGGCTGTTCCAGCGATTTACCGTATACTTCTCCCTCGGGCCCACCAGGGCGCTTCCCGTATACCTCATAACCAATCTCAAAATAAAACTAGGATATTACGCTTATTTATAGTAGTTTATTTTCCACAAAACGGCACGGAGTATACTTCGAAGAAGACATAACATCGAAGGCGCCGGAGCGCCCAGATTCAACACAGACACCATGGCTTGTCTGTGCGAATGGGCGCTACTCGTGCCACTAGCAAATCTTTGTGCAGCAGGTGTAGATCGTGATGCAAGGGCAACAGCATCCGCCGCAGCATCCACCGCCGCAGCATCCTCCACACGGTCCGCAACACCTGGAACCAAAAGTAAGTTGTTAAAGCTCTGTTCAACTAAAATAATTAGTAGCCGCCCATTTCGTTAGTACTTACATCTTTGTTAAGGTTTGTAAAAGAGTACTTTAATAAAAACCGAAAGTGGTCAATATGGACCCTAAAATCTGTCGTGGAAAATCAATGTTTTTTGATATTTTTAAGCTTTAAGTTTTTTTGTATCTTTTTAAATTAGTATGTATCACGCCAGCGATTTGATTGAGTACTGACCTAACCATGTAATGTGGTTTTACACAACACCTCGCAGAACGTTTGAATTCAGAAGAAAACTCAGAATATTCCTTTTCTTCTAAATGCCTTTTGAGAATTTTATCCAACCAGTAATATTGAAATTATAAAAAGGTTTAATTGAAAAGGTAATACCTAATTATTTTCGAATTAACAAGGAATTCATAAATAATGAAAAGAATGCGGCGCAAACTAGATGGTTGTGATTTATTTTATTTTACGTGCAAATCGGGTTACATAATTGCATTGTTTTATCGCAAGTGTACCATATATACCTCACTTCCCATCACTTGAAAACCATGTAGTTGTTTACGTGATAAATGTTTGCGATTGAATAAGATAAATATCTATAACTGAAACCTCCTGCAAGAAATTATGAAAGTGTTAATTGAAAAATAGATAAGAATTACAAATGAATTTAAATTTTCACGAATATAGCAAACAATCAAATCAAGACATTTTTTGCATTGAATACGACGGCGATATCACATGTTTCGAGTTAGGCAATTTACCGTTACCACCTAAGGATCCTAGAGAATTAGGTATAACATTACCATGCTGCATTAACAAGAAGAATAACGAAAAACTAAACAAAAACCAACATGATAATGAAGACTCCAAGAAACCCAAAACCTACTGCAGCAGAAAGATAAAACCTGCATCTAAACAAGTTGGTGATCATTCTAAAGAGTCGTCATCAGCAAATACTCTCAATAACACAAGCCTTGTTTACGTTTTTGATAAAAATGGATTCAACAAGGTAATCGCTTACACAAAAGCAAATATCGACTGCTCCCATTCAGCAGATTTAAAACTCAATAAACGCAATAGCCAGCATAAAAAAATTGGGAAAAAGCCTGCCAGCAATAAAAAGGCCCGAATTTTTAATACAATTCCTACCATGGGAAGACATGTGCATGCTTGTAGGAGCAGAGAATTACGAGGTGGCATTTTGTCAACTGATTGTTTCTGCCTCCGTCGAAACGGGTTGCAGTACGACTGTCGCAGAACAGGTTGTCAAAATAATCCAGAATGTTCTACGTTACCAGCGCCCATATGCGAACCATCTCGTGTAGCCTGCAATACACATCGTACTAACCCTCATGCCCAGGCATTAACCGATATTTGTAACATGCGGCCCAGGTACTAAATATAGGAACTATTATGGTGCAGAGATATTTGCGCAATTAAATACCTATTTAAATGCATAAGAAAGAAAGGATGAAAACCTACGTGCGAAACGCATGCTACTTATCAAACCTCTATTTGTGCATTTGCACCTATGATTCAAAGTTCCGATGAAAATTCCAGTACTTAACCCAGTTTTCACTGGGGGCTTGTGCCCTTGCAGCCAAGTCCACGGGTCGCCAAGCATGGAAACTGCTGTTACTAATGACAAAATGATTGTGAAAATTCTCAAAGCTTTTAAGGGTAAAGAAGTCGCATTAAAGACAAATACCATCAGGCCCGGTACTTTACGTGATTCCAGCAAAAATGTTACTAAAGTCGAAACTCCTGGGACCGGATGGCAACCTCCTCCGCCCTGCGTGTGGGACCTTCCGTGCAAAGCGCACTGTTTTGAGACTCCGGTGTCAGTCCAGCCGGGCCGCAACCCGCTTACTAGCGGCGGTTGCTTCACTACCGTGGTTGACTCATCCGGGCACAATGCGGTGTCAAACACCCACCGGCAGCACGAACCAACCAAGAAAACGATAGAAACTATACCTCCTATGGTAATTATATACTTTCAGAAAACTGGATAAAACTATTTTAATACAAAAGATACTTCGATGACCCAGCTATGGATATATGATTTTATTATCAAATGAGTATGTCTTTACAGGAATTGGCCAAGTAGAAATCAAAAACCTGATCCTGGCAGGTGCGTTTCATATTTGAAATGAGAAAAAAAATCAGCAACACCACAAAAGAAAAAAAATATGACAGAAGAAATTTTCACTTCACCTAGTTTAGATGTATTTTTTATAATAAAAATTTCGTAAATTTTAATAAATAAATCCAGCATAAATTCTCAGTAATACTTTTCATGTATTTTTAATTCATAAAATCTAAAAATACTAATAAAATATCAAAAATACCATTCTCCTCCTGTTTCTCTAAATCAAAAGGACTATTATATCTAGTAAAATGTAAGTTTCTTTTATAAACTGCTTAGGTATTTATGACTGTTTTGATGGGTAGGAATAATAATAAAAAGCTGACGTATTTTTGGTGGCTTGCTAAACTAAATAGGACCCTATTATAAATACTAAAAACAGTTAAAACGATGACGGGTTCTAGTCCCTTACTCATAAATCTAATTTCTTTTGTTAGGTGTTCTCCGTGTGGTCCTATGGTATGCTACAAATATGAAGACTGTGGCCCTCCGGTAAGTTAAGCTACGCTTATTAGGATGTCGGTATATTAACAAAGTAACGAATCTAATGGTGGTATCGATGTTTAGCTGCAGTGTCTACCGCGATCTGCTTTCAAGCGCAATGGGCTGCAGGATTGCCAGTTCTTCCAGCAGGGCTCGATACGGTACCTGTGCCGAGCAGACTGCTGCTGCCCCAGGCCGTGCCCGCCGTCCTGTCCGCCGTGTGTGCGACGTCCTCCACCCGGCAAGACCTACGTAACGCGCTTCAGCGACTTCGACCTAATATCACAGTGGTAGAAGGTTTTTTCCGCGTCGGCCTCTTGCCTCTAAAATTTGGGTAAATTATTATTCAATCACTCACGGCGGACAGAACAGTTTTCCCTAATAGAATTTCAATACAAAGGATATTTTTTTTCCAGAAAGGTAAGTCCTCGGATAGAGGCACTAGAGTGGAGGAGGACGGCGAAGAAAAAAAGAATGACAAGGAAAATCAGTTGAAGCGAACCAAGAGTCGTGAGTTACGTGGCGGCATTATGTATTACAGTTGTCATTGTATCAAGCGAAACGGGCTTCAACATGACTGTCGCCGTACTGGGTGCGGCGGCGAGCCCGCGTGTCTGGTCTTGCCGGACCCCTTGTGCGCACCTAGTCAGTTGGCGCGCGCCCGAGGTTTGGCTGACCCCGCTGCATTGGCAGCTCACACCCAAGCTCGTGGTGGTGCTGGCTCTGGGGGGCCAGCAGATTCAAGTTCAGGAAGCGGAAAAAGGTTCATTGTCTGCGAATTGAAGGGTATTGTTCCTGACGTTTCTTTGGACAAGACCGGTAAATGTTGTAAGTGTCCAACGACATTTGTTGTACCACCTACACAAGGTCCCAGTAGTGGTAGCGCCAAACCTCATTCATGCATTTGCACTGGTGGAGCCGGTGCCAAAGTTCCAATGAAAACTCCAGTAGTCCCTCCAGTTTCCACTAAGTGCTCGTGCAATTGCGGCCAAGGCTCCGGGCGGCCAATCATGCAACCTACCGTAATAGACGTTGATGATAAATTCTTCGATCAAATCATTAACAGTTTTGAAACTAAGGAAATAGTGGCATCTAGAGCAAAATTAAATGTCGTGGAAACCGGCGGTCGTGCACGTGATGCCACCAAATCTGTTCCTAAAGAAGAGCCTTGTACTAGGGCAGGTTGTATACATTGGCAGCCACCTCCGCCCTGCGTGTGGGACCTTCCGTGCAAAGCGGACTGTTTTGAGACTCCGGTGTCAGTCCAGCCGGGCCGCAACCCGCTAACTAGCGGCGGCGGCGGTGGCTTCATTACCGTGGTTGACTCATCTGGACGCAACGCGGTGTCGAAGGGCGGCGCTCAACAACCCCGCGAACGAATGAAACTTTTGATGCCTGAATGTTGTACAGGTTGCTCTGCGCCGACTGATGGAGGAGCAATGGCGAGTGGCGGCCCGGCGGCTGGCCTGCCCTTGTTGGTGATGAAGCTTTGCTGAACGCGTTATTTGCTAAGCTCACTGATTTCCTAAAAGCTTAAGAAAAAGTGAAAAATATGCGGAAAGCATTAAATGTTTATAATTGTTATTTATGCTTTTCTTTGTACCCTAAATCTGATACTCCTGGCCGGTCGCGTGCTTTTATCCGGATGAGGAAAGAGCACTTATGTCAGTGCCTTTTACATGCAATTCAAAACCGCATACTTTCCCCACCACCTTACAACCGCAGGTAGTTATTTTTATATGGGCACAAGGCTGAAGCTGGGTGCTCGGCACACTGAAAACATTGAAAACTACGGGAATGGGTAGGGCTAACAAAACGGCAACAACGGTCATCTTGGTTTAGGACCCGGTGCTGTCACAACCGTTTTTCTGGAACTGTTTGCGTGTAACAGTTCCAGAAGTACGGTTTAGCCAAAGCTAGGAGAAAAAATGATAAAAAAAGTTTGTCTACATCCATCGAAGATTACATCTTCGGCTAGACAGCCAAACTTTCTATAATCGAAAAGTTTGTCAGCTTCAGAATGCAGCCTTCAACATGAAAGTGTGACAAATAAAAATAGAATCATCAGGCGCATAATGTATGTGTACCCAAATAAGCACATTTAACTAATAATCGTCAAAATCAGGCTATATTAAAATCGACAGCGGTTACGCCTCAGGCCTGGACGTAAAACTGTTTTTCCGCTAGGCAAACTGACGATTGACTATGGCCTGACGATAAACATCTTTGAAAAAAATATTTTCGTCAGTTACTATTATACGTTCGTTCTTAGCTAATGATGATCATTTTGTTATATTCTTTTACTAATACAAGAAAAATATGAACTTTCCGTTGTTTTTGGGAACATCTTATGTAAAAAACAAATTAGATTGGGGCTAAAGGGACACCATCTTTAGTACTTTTGCTAGTACCTATCTTAGAAAAATTCGCTTACTAATAACAGTGTAACATTGTTGAATTTAAAATCGTGAACATATTCCTCATAATCTCGTTGTTACCGTAGTCAAAATAGTCATCCCCTTACGTCGTAAAAATAAAAAGTTTCAGTATAGTTTAGAAGACGGTTGTTTTACAACAGTTGATGCGCGACAGAAAAGACGTAAAACTATTCATTTGCTAGTGAGTACAAGTTCATATTTTCTGTAGAAGCTGATAACTCCTATAAACTGTTATTAATGAACTGGCATTAAAATATTAGAAACCCCAGGTTTTAAGGTAATGAAGAATCCCATCAACTTTATTTATCTGCCGATAGCTCGTACTCATAATGTTTGCATCTATTGCCATACATCACCATACTGAACAAGAGCGCGTCAAATTGTTGGCTAGTGAATAGTTGGCGACTGCAAGAGCCATGGTATTCTAGTCCCATAAAGTACTGGTACTAAAACTATACTGTTTGAGCTGATTTGAGCCGCGCTGGCTTGCGATATTCTTTCCGGCCATAGTATCATAGAGGGCCACAATTATGAAAGATGTCAAGAGTAGTCAGCAAACTTGACATATAACCAAAGAAAATAAAATGTAAACTTATTTAAGAATATTCATAATTATTTACAATTTTGTACATTTTTTTAAAGTCTCCTTAAAATGATGTAAATTTATGAAATAGGAACGCCTGAGCGAAACCTTATAGCCATGACATCGATCTTCAAAAACATTCGCTCTGGGATTCATCCTCAAGTGAAATCTAACTATAGTGTTATCATTTTTCATTCCAATAGCTTCTATAGATGTTTCTCAAAAAAATGCGGCAAAAAGTGTTCAGATGATGACGATAAGCCCCCACCCATAAAATGTCTAAGTCCATCTTCCGGAGACACTAGCAATCCTAACACACCAAATATGTACGATGTGAGTAAACAAACTGTATCAGATTATTCGAAATTAATAGTTTCGGAGGGTCTCCCATCACGTCTTTATTATTATGGTTGTAGAAGCGTGACAGAGCAATACATGTCATTGAGCGGCATCTCTCTTCCACCCGACCCTTTCAATAATATTACTTTGATATGTGGCAGTAGGCCCTGGAAACTATAAGAAAGCGAAAGTAACAAAAACTTAATTTAATTTGTGTTTTTTTATCCTAGTCCCGAAAATTTGGCCACAATTTGTCGACGGATACCATAGTACCCTGTTTTGAGACCCTACCGGATATACCAACTGGAGTTTTCCGGTGCACAACAGGAGAGGTAATCTTTTTCAAAAAAATAAGTAAATTCAGAGTTAGAGATGCGACTAGTATATGGTATTCTTAAAGTAATACAAGATAATTAGTATGCAAACTGATAAAAAGCTCGACAAAGTAAATACATGTGTATTAATGGTGAATGGCATTAATGGTGATAATGACAAAATTTAAGGAAAACCATCCACGGTATATTTATAGTATGCAGTCTGAAATATATATCACGCTTATTCCTCGGAATCGCAGTAACATAGCTTCATGGGGGGTGGTAGGTCACCGAAACATTATCGTCGCCAAAGCTAACTGAACGATTCCAAGAAATACGCTTTGGCAATCAGTGAGTGATAAATAATTTAATAATCATTTGTTTTACTTAGGTCCTCGGTCGTGGAGCAGGGAAGTGCGCATACTATCAAAACCCTGAATACTTCTCCTTCCATCACATGAGCTTCTACGATTTTAACCTAGCAATGAGGAGCATGCGTCGTCCTTGTGCCAAATTAGGGAGGAAACCAGTTTAAACTATGCCTACTATTTACCATGAAGTCATACACGGCTGTCAAACTTAGAACTTAGTGACAATAATTAGCGGGAAATTATATTTATGAACAACCGACAACTTATTCATAGTTTGATTGCAAACACTATTCACAAACACATTCTGAGACAGTGATGAATATGATTACTTACTATGATTTCGTATAATGACCTGCTACTATTACACTACTGTAACCACGTTTTATGTCACTTTTTTACTGGCAGTGTATGTAAAATTTAGGTAAGTTTCGAAACCGGAAAGATCTTTTAATTTTATAAATTCGTGGAAATTATTGTACAGAAGTAAAATAAGGTTCACGTAATTATGTTTTATTTGGGAATAAATATAGTAAAGTCGTAAGGATTAAAAGAAAAGTAACAACTTAAATTCGTCCTTACTTGTTCTTTATTAGCCCACACATCCCTTTATTGGATGATATTTAACCGCGGCTAAGCCTGAAAACCTTGGCTTCAAGATTTGACCGTAGGGGTTCAAAATTTAATTGGTGCAATAAGAAAACATATAAAACGGTTTACCTTTCTAGAACCCGGGTTTTAAAGGGAAAGTTTTAAGCCATAAAATAGTCGACTTATAATAAAATATTGACTGAATAATGAATCTTGTATTAGATACATTCTTGAATGTAATGCCATACACGTCAAAATGTACCTAAATTAAATTAGCTGTTTCATTACATTATACAATAAATTAAATGACAAGATTCCATTTCTGTCTATTTCTGCAGTTTTTTTTTTCATTTTCTTCTACTAATAATTGATTACTTAACTTTCATATTTTCGATACTTTTAGCAAGCGCGAACAGTGAAGTGTCAAAAATCGACCAAGTACAAGTTGGCGATGTTTGTTGAATCAGACTCTCTACTAAAAATGAGTGGAATCGTTTTTAAAATAAATTTATGACGGCAATCAAAATACATCACCTCTTTCTATAATTGTTTGAAGACGTACTAACTAATAGTCTTATTTTACTCTTTGAGTACGAATCCCTGAAATTCAATTTATTTTAATTTCTATCTTTCATTTTAAATTTTTGATGCTAGAACATTATGTCTCACAAATAGAATAAAGTAAAAATACTAAAACATGAGTGCCACTACAATTTCTTTTTAAGTCGCAGTTTTAACTTTGCATCTAATAGTTCTCTGACCATCGCTATAATATGATGTCTTCATCCACTTTCAATCTGTGTCAATATAATAACATTATTATCTCTCATTAATCTTATTACTGAATGATTATAAAGTTATCAATCATAACAGCAATGCGTTGTAATTTGTCTAATAATTTGCTTAGATAGAAAAACTTAATTGTAGAGCTGGGATGATTAATGTCTGGTTCGCGTTTAATAAGCGTATTGGTGCAAATTACTGTGCAGTGCGTTCCATCTCATTGGTTTAGCAGTTCACCTGACAGGTTGCAGTGAGGGGCTATGAGTGAACATCCATAATGCATCGTATGAGTAAAAATGTTGTAGCGATAGGACAATCAAAGATTCAACGGGTTTATTAGAATTAGTCTAACAAAACAAACGGCATCTTTATTTCAAGTACTACTTAATTAGGTACGAACATTAAAAACTTATTTACAACATTTATGGTTTCATGATTTAAACAACAAAAAACATAATAGATTATTTGAATATTGGATAAAAGAAATATTGTCACCTTTCAAAACGTTTACAATATAGACATCTAGGAGAGTTAGCAGGCACCGTAATGTGTGCCAAGTTTTTCTACCGAGCGCGACTCTACTTTCACCTAGTTTTGAAGTCTAACCGATAGATGGCGGGGTACACCAAACTTGAAGACAAGTTTATTCAAGGGATTTGGCGAACGTTGTGTATCAATGGCTGGAATACTTTAATATTTCTTTAGAGTAAAAATGCTGTAAATCTTGTATGAACAAGTTCTAGATTTCACCGAGCTTCGGTTATTAAAACTTTTTTATCGTCTGAATGATTCCGTAACTGTGTACTCGGGAAACATACAGGAAACTAAGAATATTGAAGATTATGAAATGAATATTTCATAAGCAATAAATAACAATTCATATGCAAATAAAAACGCATACGGAGATGGTCGTAATAATATTTCTGAAAATATCACCAACGGTCGAATGTTAATTACTCAGGTACATTTTAATTGTTATTTCTACATAATTACTCCCAGTATTTATGTTCGAAGATGAGAATATTTTCTGTATTACCATACATTACGTTGAAGATATTGTAGCAAACGGTACAGTGGCCACCATGTTGACAAGGGAAATCTTTGATAAATAGGTGTTCGTGACTGCTACGACAATTGTCTCTATTTCTAATGTTCTATACGAAGTCACATAAATACGTACAAAGCATGAATGAAAATATCTTGAGAATCTTTTGGCCCACCGTCACCTCTTAAAGAGATATGATTGTAGAAGCGTGACATCGGAATACGCGGCGTAGAGCGGCATCTCTCATCACTATTACAAAAATATTACTTCAAAAGGTCGTAGCAGGACCGTGGATACCCACCTGACTACCCCGTGCAAGAGACGACGCCCGGATTGACCGGGCCAGCACTACGAGTAGTGCGGGGCTGCGGAAGAATGTGGACTCCCGCGGCTTCACGTGCCCACGTGCGAGGAGACACACCGGGGGTTTTAGCCGGTAAGAGTCTGGTATGCCCCTCCACCTCTCCCCAGGCGGAGGAAGTCCATTAGGATTTCCCCCCTAAAAAAAGGACCGTGGATACCAGATATTGGGATCTGGAATCTCCAATCTGCTTCTTTCTGTAGTACGAAGCATTTAACCAGCAGATCCCTCTGGTGTTATATGATCGCTATAATTATCTACTTAATTAGTTAACGATTTGATGGATATATACTTACAATGCCTAAAGATCGACAGAATAATTAATGGCAACCTTTCAATTTATATTAAGTTAATGTATGATAATATAATCGATCCAAATGACAACCTATTAGTCGTTTGACTAACTTATTATAAGGTGGTTGGAATATTAATGTTAGTTACATTAATAGACACAAAGTTTGAATATTTTAGTGCAGGAGTAAATTTCGAAATCACACTAGATTAAAAATACTTAAACAGAATGTTTTGAGTGGTTCTACATTGCGTACTATCTACTATTTCGCTTTTTACTTTTCGAGATGACAGAATGAAAGAAATGGTGGTTTACTTTAAAATCATAATAGCTGTTCCCTAGGCTGTTCCACTTGATATAAATTAAAGTCATAATAAGGAACTTATAAACCAAATATACTAGTTATTGAAACTTTTAAAATCAGAAACTTTCATTCTTACTAACTACTATCACAGAATATAGAAAAGTACCTACACTACAATCACTTCAAGGACGTTTTAAATTCATTCATTTAACGTTATCTCAAATTCAGGAATAATGGTGAACAAAGTTTAATTTAAATCGATTAAGCCGTTTTTGAGTTATAAATAGTGTCACCAACACGACTTTCTTTTATAAACGTATACAAGCGAATTATTATAACCGACGGTTTAGCTAGGATAAATTTATTTCTGGGTTTTATTAAGCAAATTGGGTTAATATTAAGGGAGATTATGATGGCAGCAGAGATCAATGGGAAAATGTTATACAAAGGCCATGCCTATTGCATACATCTAGTGTTATATAACAAACAAGCATACCAGATCATCTCATGACAAAAAATTCGAAGTCAAGCCATTGACGATAAATGATGTGAATTTTTATGTAAATGATGGTAAGGGAATGTTTACATAGGGCTCATGAATACATAATCGTGTCATTAAAGAAGCCGGTATTAGAAACTTGTAATTTTAATTGAGATAGAAAGCATATGGGCAGGAAAACGATAATGTGGCGATAAGAAAACCATTAGGTTCAGTGGTAAAAGTGAAATGGTTAAATTGTTATGCGCTACTGTATTATGTGATAGTTTTTTTTCCCATTTTATATTCATCTATTATTTGAAGTCATGTGGTGGCAATTTTTCAAAATGTTATCTGTAATGTGCGGTTCAGTTTTCATCTTTGCTATGAAAGCTTAATCCTTTAAAAATAAAATCGGCTGCTATCAGTCAGCTAGTGTACTAAGCAATTATAATTATCAAACCTTCCCTTTACGGTCAGAGGCCTGTGCCCAACAATGACTCGTGTATAGGCTGGTATTGTTATACCAAATATAATAATATTTAAAATGTATGTAGGTATATTAGCACAAGATTTAGTACAGTTCGTGTTCATGTTCTAAAATCTATTCTTGCTTCATAAATAAACATTGCTCGTGTTATGCATAATCGCATGTCGTCGCTACATAAACACAAAGTTTTTCCGCACATGGTAATTAATATATGAGAAACAAGGCGAAAGCTATACATACAATTAACAGTAACCATGAAATTGCGGGAGGCATGACATGTATCGGGCAGATCAGACTGATCAAAATGCAGAGGAAACGTGGTGGTGAAGAAATTAATTGCACTCAACAATGGCCCGTTTAGCACTCCGAAGAAGAACAATTTTACATTATGGGTGTAAAAACCTTAAATCATCGCCTCCACTTGTTTTTGAGTGACTCTCATTAATGTCAGGTCGAATCTGTTACGCCGCAATTAAACCAGTACATTTTGCGCTCAATGAGGCGCTCAAACTTTACTCAGATATAAATTATAGCTGTCGACAGTTCCCCGTCTTTAAGTATTGCGAGACTCCAAACCAGATGCACTGCTTACCATAAAGTACTGTTCCCATTAATATGTAACATGTGGATGTAACTTTTCAGTGCAGTAATCACGCAAGCGAGGATAAGTATGGTTCAATTGATATGAGTTATGAAAACTTATACAATTCATATAGCATAATTAATAAAGCAGAAATATTTTGCATATCAACCGATTGATTCGTTTTCTGCTGAATATTATGTATATTTTAACCGAAGAAATGCATATTATTGTAATTGATTTTCTGACCAGTTGCGTGTATTACTGCAATTGCGCAATCCACATTTGTGAATATTAGTCGACGTAAGCTTCTAAACTAGGTGTGCCAAATTTTAAAGTCTATATTTGTTCGTGTAATTTTTATGGAAGTGTCATATTGTGGTAGTCTCATTCACGATTGTGGGAGGTGGAATTTAACGTATTTTTTTTCGATTTAATTCTCGAATGATGAAAATCTGAAGAGACTGGTTGTTGTTGGGAATACTGAAGGCAAAAGATTGTGAGTTCATCAACAGGATGGACTGATCAAGTAGAAGATTCGTGGTCCATCCATTTCTACGGTCGTAGAAAGCGGGTAGGATGGATAGAATCTGGTGGAGAAAGATTATCCAGTACAGATGAGACTCGACTGACCAAGTAACATAAAGAATAGATTCTAGAATGAGACAGAACACTCAACCCGACTCAACCACTTTTAGCCGCAAAGGTCACATGCGGTTTTTGTTCCAGAGTTAATGAAGTATAGGGTTGTCAGAACATTAGAATGTTACGTAAGTTTTGTTAGTTCATTTCTTTGATTACTAGTCCATAAATGTATATTTTATTGCAATCTATATAACAAAGATTTGGAACCTCAGTCATCACGACCTACCTAGACAAACAATAGTCGGTTCAGTCACGCATCTCTCTGACGTTTCCAATTTCCCACAGCCTCTTGAGGACAGCAGGTACAAGAAGCTATCATGTAGCGAAGTCTAACAATTGTTTATTACTCAATATTGTTCTATTTAGTAAGCTATTAACATTTTTCTCCTACATGGCTTATTTTATAAACAAGATCGCGATAGAAATTTTTGATAATTAAAAAATATACAGCCAAACCAAACAAATATTTGTTGTGGGAAATGACATCGAAATCGAAAAATATTTATTTAAAACTAGTTACGTAAGCAACCTAACTCATTAATCAATTAGTTTGAGTGATAGAGTACTGATATGATTTACTCATCATAAATCATAACGATAGGAACGACTATTAGTGGGAATATTAATAACTATTACAAACCTATTAAAACATTGAGTACAATTAATTCAATGGTTTGAAATATTGAGAGATTTGTTTTATAATATAAGTGGGGAATTTATTTAGCTGTGTTATTTAATTGGTGGCCTATTTTCCATTTATAACTCTTGTGGCTGTGGCTTATCCGTCAGTATGCATCTTTTTTGGTGAGCGATGATGTTCTTCCGCACTTATACGTTAATTGTTTATATTCTGTAAATAACACACTGTTTCAACAAAAGCTTTGTTATGAATATTATCATGATCGCTTGTCTGTTCGTCGATCTCTTTTTATATTATGTTATGAACGTACAAAATTGTTATAATTTGAGTTGTTAGTCTCTAAAAAAGATTTTTTGAGATGTTTTAAATACATATCATAACTTTGTTTCCGAAAAGTCGCGTATTAAGTTTGGAAATAGTAGCATATTCCAAAGATGGGGCACAGAAAAAATGGCCGAAGACATCAATCAATTCAGTGATAAAAGCAGACGCTGGCTCTTTTTTTGAAATTGGATGAAATCTTCTTTCGACTTCTAATGTATTCTTTTATTACACCATAGTAAGTACTCATATACTTATTGCTCAACGGAAGGTTTATCCATAACTTTGTTTTAAAGGAGGTATCGACCTATGTGTTAAGTGAATATTCACACGCTCGTAGTGCTAGTTGTTGCAACATTGTCATGCATATACTTAAGCCTGTTTTGAGAACTTCGACTTCCTCTGAGAGTTTTTAGTTCCATTCACTATACAGTTGCTAATGTACACATGTTGATATTGTTTGTTATTAAGATAATTATCATTTAATCAGTATACCATACCTATTTGATACTTAAGCGCCCCGAATTTTCATTTTTCTATTATATAAATGTATTTTAAAGGTTTGGTTGTTCAAGGATGATATGGGCAGGTAAAAAAATATAATAAGAATACGATGGCTACGAAATGCAAGAAAAAGACTCATAAACAAAGGGAGGTCTATGCCCAGTAGTCGGTTCTCAAGGCTAATGATGAAACGTAAACACATAAAATGATACAAAATACAAGAACCATCATTTATTCTCTAATTTTCAGTGCAGTTTTAGACTTGTGTTTTTACGGTTATTCTTTACTTTCATTAGGTAAATAGAGGTCAAAATCCAATAACCTTTGTTTTAAATGTTACATAAAGGCTAAGGCCAGCCACCCTCTTTTGTCGACGTGTATAGGTAGGGAACAAAACAGAAACAAAGGAAACGATAGTACGAAATGGCAGGTGTATGGCGACAGGCTGCCGACCAAGTTAACAAACGAGTAATTAACTTACAATAATATTAATTATTATAAAATATTTCGCATCTTTTGCCTAGTCTCTATCCTATTTACCTAGTCACAAACTAACCAAAGCTCATGCAAAATATTATAGATAAGTTACACCCAGACTCAGAACAAATGATCGTGCTGAATAAACAAACAACTTGTCCTTGGTGAGAATTTAACCCATCCAGTGTATAGCAGGGACACTAATCCCCAGACCAATCTGTTAGTCTACGGTTAAGTAACTCCAACTCTTCTTAACTTTCTTTAAAACACAAGTTACTAGGTAAATGAAGAAGACATATTTTAAATGCCGCCGTTCAGAAACGATTGTATATTTCTAAGTGAAGTGCTTCAATACTATTACTTGTCTATTTGTCTGTGTCTGGAGTTTACTTTACAACGATGAAGAGATCATTAAACTTAAGAGTAATTTTTGACTGAGTTACATTTGTAACTGTAATTTTATTCTTATTTCAAATATGGCTAATAATATACCTGTTGGACTTTCACATATTATCTGATCGATACAATCTATGTTATCACATGAAAGTCACTAGATCAGGTGCCACTGGTTGCATTACGAATGTTTTCTGAATATCATACAAAATATTTCCTGCACGATGATATAAGGACAAACACTCACATCCGACAGTGCAACAAATAATGATATTCCGTCACTAGAGAATACGGAATCGTGCATGCCAGTTGAACAATGATATAATCGTAGAGAAATTCGCTCACCGACAGCCGTGTGTGACAAATGATGGTCATTTGTTTTGTGACCGCTAATGGTTCTTTGCTGCTAACGTGGCGTACTTTTAATGGCGCGTTTACTATCCGTACTAAGTACAGAGTATTCACATATACATACATATACTTAGTATATTTATTTGTAATACCTACCTGTACCTGTTTGTAAGGCCGACCTACATAATCTTTTAAGACGTTCGAGTACGCAAATCGCCTTATCATTTCCGATGTGACTTTAAAGAAGTAAACGAATTGAGTATTCAAATAATGTATTTCCACGATTTTTTAAATATATAATATTTTTTATACCTACATTGATCACGCAATAATATTATATTAATCTGTCTATGCACCCCCCTTACTTATTACTTCTTGACACTTAAATTGTTGTGGAGAATGTAGCACTCGAATTACTCGAAAGTACTTCTTGCACGATTGATTTCGAAAGAAAATATTTTCCTCACGCAATGCCGCTTAACTTATGATTAAAAGTGTGATTGATATTAAATACCTTTTTAGCGACTGAGTAAATAACTTTTACGATACTGAAAACGTTGAATGAAATTCATAATTCTATTGTGCATCTAATGTTCTCAAGAACTCATTTACTGCAAATTGCTTTGCGGTTAATTGATTATAATAATCTACAATTGAAGCCAATCAATTTGAGTAGAAATCGCCTACACAGTGTTAAAGGTTAAGGTGATACAGACGGTCAAGAGCAAATCGAAATCAATTCCAAGTATCAAAATAAGTATATTTTTTTTAATCTATAAAGAGACCACCTTTGTTGCATACCTCTTTTACTTATGCCTAATCCATTGGGTATACCGTCACCTTCTAAAGAATCACTATTGCTATGAAAACGTGACAGCGCATTAGAAAGATGCATAGAGCAGAGTTTCTCTTTCATAACCGCAATAATATTATTTTAAGACTTGGTAGAGTCTGGCACAGGCATCAGCGAGACTAGGGTGAAATTTCTCGTTGTAATTTCCACATGACTTCACTTTGCACTCACTCGGCAAGGGGTTGAACTGAGAGCATAGCCATTCCCTCCCTCTAACATACAGAATCCTGGTCGCCTCTGACTCCTGCGGCTTGTGTTATGTATGTACATTATTTGTAGTTACCATTTACTTAGTAAGAATTTCCATCGCCCAGCTTTGCCCTCGTACGTCAAGTGAAGTGCTCATTTGTCTGTTCTGACACATATGCAAAGGTCGTTGAAGGTCGTCATTTTCTTTGTTCCTTGTGGAATGGACATCAAGAGTATGCACGTCTCCATGCTTATCGATGTGAAATGTTAATGGCAGTTGAATAATAATTAGTTCATTATATTACATTCTAACCAATAGATATTTTAAATAAGGATCGTCTGTCAGCAAAATATTGATACTAATTAAAAGTTGACAATATCTACTATGTATTATTTTTTTATTTATGTGTTAATAATATCATTTTACTTATTTTATCGTTGAAAGTTTCACTGATAGAGATGACACATTTTTTGTACTAATTTTAGGTGGAAATCGTCGATATTATTTCAGCAGAATACCCATCTCACAACAAAGAGTATATTGATTTCTTTCCTACAGGGGTACTGAGTATAACAGCAATATCAAAAACTCAATTTATTTCGTTGATTGAGACGTAACATGTATCAAAAGTAAAAGGAAAGCCACACAGTTGTACGTGACTGTATTGTTTCTATAAAATACAAAACAGTTCAATTACGCCTAACGGGCTATCTTTAACCTGTCGTGTACATAAAATAAGTTGTTTGCGGTGAAAATTGAACACCGCTTTTATATTACCAACCAGTTTCTAGTACAATTTCTATTAAATTGTTACCTGCAGCTCAATTTTCTTAGGAATAGCTCCAACATGCCCTAAAAATGTCATCGATGGAAATCAATATTCACAGATTTTTGCTGAGAGTTTTGTTTGTGAATTTAAATTAAGGTCGCGTGTTTTTACATCTATGTTACAATGTCATAACGAGATATAATAACCGGAGGACCGTGACTCGTTTATTACTTGATCCAAGGTTTATAAAAATCAATAGAGCCTATTTGTAAGTTGTGTATACAGGGGAACAGAAAGGAGACGGCTGAGGTCAAGTTGTTCAGTGTAGTTTCGTGCAAAGATCAAGGTGACTGCGCAGATAAAATCGCGGGCCGCGGGCGTCGCAACAAAACCTTTTTACATAGACGCTTTGTACAATGCTGTACTAAAAACTTTAAATACCCGTGAGAGTCAGACAGCACAAAGAATTATGCAAAGAGCTCCTATTATTCGTATTAAATTGTAACAAGAATAAAGGAGATTACAATAAAGTACCGGCTAAATGATTCACGCCCTAAAATGATGTCATCTATACTTATAATAAATCTGTAGAGAGGTCAATTCTGTACATAAAATATATTTAAAAAATAACTATCAAGGGGTGGTTAGGGATCGCTACTGATGCCAAAAATGCAATCAGTAAAATTTTTGTCTGTCTGTCTGTCTGTCTGTCTGTCTGTCTGTCTGTATATTCGTTATAGAAACAAAAACTACTCGACGGATTTTAACGAAATTTGGCACAATTATTCTTCATACTCTTGGGCAGGTTATAGTATACTTTTCATTACGCTACGACCAATAGGAGCAGAGCAGTGAAGGGAAATATTGGGAAAACGGGGTAAGTTACTCCATTTTTTAAGCTTCCGTCACGTGTGCAGGCTTATAGGTTAAAGCTACATAGAAATCATGTATGACGGAAATATTCTCCCTAAAATTATATAAAAAATATTCCTCGACAGCATATGTCTAACTTTTATGGTTGACTCACAATAACACGTGAAACTCCCGATAGCTTAGCAATTCGGAGATTTCTGATTGTATTTGTCTACTCTAACGTTTACAACACTATCACTCATCCCCAATTAAAAAAGTTAACATTATTACCTATTCAATAAAAAAAGAATCATGTAAATCGGTGTAGAAACACCAAAGTTATACATGAAATAATAAGAAATCGCGCGTGAATACAGAGTCATGCTATAAGGATTATATTTGTGTATCGGTTGCCGCGCTCGACGCGCGTCGTGGCGGGAGGTATAAAAAGGCGGGGGGTCCGCGCTCGAGCGTCATACAATATTTGGCTGTTGATGCGAATAGACGTTCAGACTGTTCGACCTTATTGACAATCAATAATTGTTATTTGCAAACCGTGCTTATCAGCACGACTTTTAGTCTTTGAATAGTTTATTTTTAGAATTGTTTTGTTGTTAGTTTATATAATAGGTATTAGATTAATAGTATTAGTAGTAGGTACACCTATTAGTTATTTTGGTAGTGTTTAATTGTATTAATAGTTTATTTTCGTAATTGGTAGTGTTTAATTATATTAATAGTTTATTTTCGTTATTTTTATATTATTTATTTTGGTAGTGTTTAATTGTATTAATAGTTTATTTTCGTAATTTGGTAGTGTTTAATTAAATTAATAGTTTATTTTCGTAATTGGTAGTGTTTAATTAAATTAATAGTTTATTTTCGTAATTGGTAGTGTTTAATTATATTAATAGTTTATTTTCGTTATTATTATATTAGTTATTTTGGTAGTGTTTAATTGTATTAATAGTTTATTTTCGTAATTGGTAGTGTTTTATTATATTAATAGTTTATTTTCGTAATTATTACATAATAACTATATATAATTGTAAGTGTAAGGTAGCTTCAGTTACCGTCGATTAAAAATACACAATGCCACCTAAAAAACGACCATCTTTATCTCGAAATTCGAGAGATGCTAAAAGGATGAGAAATGCGCGTTCTCAAGAATCGGCAGAGGAAAGAGGACATCGGTTAAACTCTATGAGAGTTAGTGCCTCAACCTCTCGAGCCAATGAAAGCTCTCCAGAGAGAGAGATGCGATTAGCAGCTGACAGAGCGAGACGAGCTACATCACGGGCGTCTCAAAGCTCTTCTCAACGAGAGCTGAGGCTTACCATTGACCGAGAACAACATGTGTTATCCCGAGATGCTGAAACTGCGTCACAACGAGAATTGCGTCTCACTGCTGACCGCGAACGGCATACATTGTCTCGCGAGTCAGAAACCTACACTGAGAGGGAATTGCGTCTCACAGCTGACCGCGAACGTCATATATTGTCTCGCGAGTCAGAAACCTTCACTGACAGAGAATTGCGTCTCACAGCTGACCGCGAACGTCATATATTGTCTCGCGAGTCAGAAACCTACACTGAGAGGGAATTGCGTCTCACAGCTGACCGCGAACGTCATATATTGTCTCGCGAGTCAGAAACCTACACTGAGAGGGAATTGCGTCTCACAGCTGACCGCGAACGTCATATATTGTCTCGCGAGTCAGAAACCTACACTGAGAGGGAATTGCGTCTCACAGCTGACCGCGAACGTCATATATTGTCTCGCGAGTCAGAAACCTACACTGAGAGGGAATTGCGTCTCACAGCTGACCGCGAACGTCATATTTTATCTCGAGAATCTGAAACTTTAACTCAATATGAAGACCGTTTGACAAATGATAGGGTGCACCATAATGTTATTCGATCTCTCGAAGACGCACATGAGCATGAACAACGACTAGAGTCGGTACGCGAATATTATAATTCTTTGAGACAAGAACGATCAGTAAGTTTGTCTAATGAAAGATTAAGAATCGAAAATATTCGGTCTCTTGAAACGGACGAACAGCGAGAGGCCCGTCTTACTGCAGACAGATTTCGACATAGCCTTAATAACTTAGATGTACACATAGAAGATCAATCTAGAAATTCGGTGGCTTGGTCCGACAAATATAAAAGTGGGTTTGCTTATAACCTCACAATTGATTATGGATCATCTTCTGTAATAGGCGATATGAACGTGGTATGTCGTTTTTGTAATGCTTCAAAGTGGAGTAAGGAGTCAGCTGGTTTCTGTTGTTCTACAGGTAAAATAAATTTGCCTTCATTCGAAGACCCACCGGAACCTTTGAAATCACTACTTTTAGGGGAACATATACAATCTAAACAGTTTTTAGATAATATTCGCACTTATAATAGTGCATTTCAAATGACATCCTTTGGCGCTCAACAAATCTCAGAAGGTCATTTCATGCCTACTTTTAAGATACAAGGTCAGGTTTACCATTTGATAGGATCCCTTTTGCCTGAAAACCAACCTAAGTTTCTTCAAATATATTTTGTATCCGACTACAACGAACAGTCGAATATAAGAAATCAATATTTCCCGAATTTAAATACTGAACTCATATCACAACTTCAGAACATGTTGCATCAGGTTAATTCGTATGTATGCAGTTTTAAATCGGCATTAGAAGCTCTTCCTCGAGATGATGATAACAATTATAAAATTGTTATAAATGCCGATAGGCGTCCAACTCAGGAACACCCTGGGCGTTATAATGCTCCATCCACGAATGAAGTTGCTGTGGTATTGGTCGACCAGGAATGTGATAGGCGTGATATCGTTATCCGTTCCAGAGATAATCGTTTGCAACGTATTTATGAAACCCACAGGGCTTACGACAGTTTGCAATATCCTTTGATATACTGTCGAGGGGAAGATGGTTATAATTTTGCTTTATACCAAACTGATCCGCGTACAGGCGCACCTAATTATAATAAAAAGATTTCATGCCTTCAATTTTACTGTTACCACTTGCAAGTAAGACGGAATAGGTTTGTATACTTTCAACGTTTTCGTGGCTTATTCAATCAGTTTATTGTAGACATGTACGCAAAAATTGAAACCGAAAGATTAGTTTATATACGATCTAATCAAAGGCAGCTGCGCGTTGAAGAATACGTGCACCTTCGCGACGCCATGCAGCAAGATAACGATACGGTGAATATGGGTCGTTTAGTTATTTTGCCCTCTTCTTTTACTGGTGGTCCACGATACATGCACGAACGTACTCAAGATGCTTTTTGTTACGTAAGAAAATATGGACGTCCCGACTTATTTATTACTGTAACTACCAATCCTAAGTGGGATGAAATTACTCGGGAGCTTCTTGAGGGTCAAGCACCGCATGACCGCCATGATATCATAGCAAGAGTTTTTCATTTAAAATTAAAATCAATGATAGATCTACTTACCAAAGATAAAATTTTTGGAGAAGTATTGTGTTATATGTATAGTATTGAATGGCAAAAACGCGGCTTACCTCACGCACATATCCTGCTTTGGTTAAAAGATAAGGTTCGACCTAATGATGTAGACAGTTTAATCAGTGCTGAAATTCCAAGTCCGATTGCAGATCCCGTGTTATACGACATTGTTAAAACTCATATGATACATGGTCCATGTGGTTCGTTTAACGGGAATTCTCCTTGCATGCAAGACGGTCGTTGCACTAAAAGATATCCAAAAGCCTTAGTGGATGGCACTGTAACAGGACATGATGGATACCCATTATATCGTCGCCGTTCAAGAGATAATGATGGTTTTACTGTTGAAAAGCGAGTGTCTGGACAACAAGTTACTTTAGATAATAGGTGGGTCGTTCCGTATTCTCCTGTGTTGTCCAGAGCATTTCAAGCTCACATAAATGTTGAAATGTGTAATAGTGTAGAGTCAATAAAATATATTTGTAAGTATATTAATAAGGGCAGTGACCAAGCTACATTTGCTTTGAGAAATGAACATGATGAAGTTACAAGATTTCAGTCAGGCAGATATATAAGTTCTTCAGAAGCTGTGTGGCGGATCTTAAGTTTCAACATTCACGAAAGATATCCACCTGTGACTCATCTGGATGTTCATCTTGAAGGCGGCCAACGTATATATTTCAACGCCGAAAATGTCACAGAACGGTTAGAGAACCCTAGACAAACAAGTTTATTAGCATTCTTTCGACTTTGCCAAACTGATGATTTTGCAAAATCTCTTTTGTATGAGGAAGTTCCATCGTATTATACCTACGATAAGCAACGGGGTGTCTTTAATCGAAGACGCCGTGGCAGGCCTGTAGATGGCGAGTCAGGTATTTTTAAAGAACATGTTCTTGGTAGAGTGTACACCGTTCATCCTAACAACGCTGAGTGTTTCTATTTGCGATTATTATTACATACCGTGCGAGGACCAACCTCATTTATAGATTTGAGAAAAGTAGACGATGTTGTTTATCCCACTTATCAAGCAGCTTGCCAAGCGCGTCATTTGCTTGAAAATGATCAGCATTGGGATGACGCTTTAGCAGAATCCTGTGTTAGTGATAATCCACGACGGTTACGCCATTTATTTGTAACATTACTCACATTTTGTAATTTGTCAGATGCTGTAACATTATGGGAAAAATATAAAGAAAAATTTTCAGAAGACTTTCTTAGAAATATACCTAACAATGATGAAGGCACAACTAATGATAATTTCCGTGATCTTGCCATAAATCAGTGCTTATTAGCTCTTCAGGATGACTTAACAGCAGTAGGCGGTAAATCACTCTGTGAATATGGTTTGCCAACACCAACCTCAGTCGGAGAGGTAACTAATAGGGAATATTCCGCAGAGATTGGTTACAATTTAACGGAACTGCTGACAACATTAGAAAACGGTGTCCCAATGATGACTGCAGAACAACGTTCAGTTTATGACCGCGTGTGCAATAGTGTTCAAAATAATTTGGGAACAATATGGTTTTTAGATGCACCTGGAGGAACTGGAAAAACCTTTTTGACTAAATTAATATTGGCTTATGTTCGAAATCAGCGTAAAATTGCTCTTGCCGTAGCTTCATCAGGGATAGCTGCAACATTGCTACCAGGAGGTAAAACTGCTCACAGTATGTTTAAAATACCAATTGATTTAGATCGCACGGAAAATCCAACCTGTAGTATTTCAAGAAATAGCGACAAAGCTAAGGTATTACGCGAGTGTAGTTTAATCATATGGGATGAATGTACGATGGCCCATCGAAAAGGAGTAGAAGCGGTAGACAGAACTTTAAGGGATATAAGACAAAATGATCGACCAATGGGCGGTATCACGGTTTTATTTTGTGGTGATTTCCGACAAACCTTACCGGTAATACCACGGGGAACCCGAGCTGATGAGGTTAGGGCTTGCCTGAAAAGCTCTTATTTATGGCGAGATATACAATCGGTGCATTTGACTATAAATATGCGAGTGAGAACTGGAGATAACCCGGATGATAGTCAATTTTCTGACACATTATTAAAGATTGGTGAAGGTACCTATCCACAACTACACCAAGGAAAACTTATACTGACGCCTGAATTATGTTGTATGGTGCAATCTCAACCACATCTTATATCGTCGGTTTACGGTGACGTAACAAATATATTAAATAGGGACAATTCTTGGCTAAGCGAAAGATCTATTTTAACTCCTCGCAATGACCAGGCATCTGAGATCAATAACAAAATACTGTCGAATATACAGGGGGAAAGCAAAGTTTATAGATCAATAAATAGAATGGTCGATGAACAAGAAGCCACTAATTACCCGATAGAATTTTTAAATTCTTTAAATATGCCCGGACTTCCCTCTCATGAAATTTGTTTAAAAATTGGGATACCGATTATTATGCTCCGAAATTTAAAACCACCACAACTTTGCAATGGAACTCGACTAAAAGTAACCCAGTTGCAACAAAATATAATCGAGGCTCAAATTTTAACAGGTTGCGGTGCAGGAGAAACCGTCTTTATTCCCAGAATACCCTTAATACCAAATAATTTTCCATTCCAATTTAAAAGGACGCAATTCCCAGTATCGGTGTGTTATGCAATGACAATTAACAAGGCTCAAGGGCAGACTTTTCGTGCTGCTGGAGTAGATCTCAGTGTCAGTTGTTTCTCACATGGTCAGTTGTATGTTGCTCTTTCCCGTGTTAGCAGTTCTAAAAGTCTTTATGTTCACGTGCCGGACGGGTCAACTTTCAATATAGTTTACCCGGAAGCTTTGCACTAAAGTATTTTCGTTTTATAGGTACCTTTACCTTACCTTTATAAGGCAGTGGTACTTATATTGCCACCAGAATTTGAACCTTAACACATTATTATAAAGTTTAAAAGCTATAAATATTTTTAAGTTCTGTGTCTTATAAAGGGTTAAGCCTTATGTGAACGTGATCTAAACAATATTACCAATATAAATAATAATAATAAATATTACCAATACATTAACTTAATACACAAGGAGTTACACGCTGACGGAGTCGCGGACACAGCTATCTATACTTTTCTGCCGGAAGTCACTATTCCACGCGGACGAAGTCGCGGGCACAAGCTAGTTATTAATATGTGTTGCAATACTTCTACAAATGACGATATTGGAAGTAAAAAACTCCATTCAGCATATTTATTGTAAGAGCATTGTAATGGAATGCGGTTGTTTATTTCTGAGGACGGGAGAAATTTCCTGCACTTAGGTGTACTGGCTTTCTTTAGCGGTGTTGAACAAGGTGCAACATGCAAATGTAACTATAAACCTACCTATAACAGATTGAAAGTTAAAACGGACTTTTGCAAAGCGTTTAGCCCTCTGCGAGTGTTTCTGTTACTAAGTGTATTTTGCTTTATAGACTCTGGTCATTTTCAAATCATTATATTATTTTTAAACTCTGAGAAATAAATACCGAAGTTTACAGTTTTCGTGGCCTTATATTTTAAAGAGAAAATTTGTTATGAGACAGTGGGACGTTGGAAGTGGGCTCTTACTTACGATAACTCTCTGTCTATAGTTATCATTAATATCGATTTAAGTTTCTTCACTGTTTGACATCAGTTTTTTAAGTTGAATCCTTTCATATTCAATGTAAGTCCAACCAACAAGCCTTAAAGTTAGTTTGTTGCAGGTTTTCAAGAAAGAAACCATTCTCCGATGTTTGTCGTCGTTCTATCTTGCTTCAATATTTGCAACAACCATAATATCAGGAGAGCAAGGGCCTCAGGTCGTCGGTTCATCGGGCAGCCATATTATATTATCATATTTCGAAATACATACTTGCAAGCTAATCAGGCGGTTCCTTAAAAGGACTTCAGTTGCAAAGCGCGGCCAACACAGCACGTGTCCCACAAAACATCGTGACATTTGCCTCACGATTATGCTTGCTCAGAAAAGGCAAGATAATATCAAATTGCCACTGATATTGCGGAGGCTTACTTTCAGCTCTTGGAATATAATCTCAAATGTTTATACACATCTATCGTACAGTTCTATAGTAGTAGTAGTGTAATGTAGCTTCAGTTATTTTTCTTCTTCGTCTTTTCGTATGGTTTATGTTTAGCCTGGCGGTAGTTCTTAAATCGCCGTTAGGTCTGATGTGGTTTTAAGCCTATTTTGTTTACATGATTTTTCACGATGTTCTTTAGCCGTGCTTTGTATATACAAATAAATTATAACTTTTAAATTATAGCTAAGAACGGAAACGAATTCAGAAAGAAATTAGTGTTTGGTGTGAATCGAACCTGTAGTCTTGAATTGGAAATCCAACGGCCTCTAGGAAGTATGCTTATTAAGTCAACGACCAATCGAAAAATAAATAATTGCTTTCGGTACTACTAATCACTTGGAGGAAGAACATGTTAACTACTGGTACGAGACATACATACATTAATTTAAAAGCAATAATATATAACAGATTATCAATTCAGATTTTCTCATATGTCTTATAGAATGACATTTTCTACCATTTGCAATAATATATAGAAGAAAAAACCTGTCTGAAATATAATTGCGCCTAAATTAAAGCCTGAATATGCAGATTTAATACAATCACAATCTTTTTAATTGTATTCGCGCACATATATTATGATTGCTAATTTATATGTAAAACAGTGAGTCATGATTAATGCTGAGAGAATAATTTATTTTTTATATGTATAATAGAAAACAAATGAACGAAACGAAATGTAGAAAACGTCAATCCGAAAAAAAGTTACTCCGGGTTAAAATTCAGCAAAACGGTAAGTTTCATCATAAAATTGTGCATCAGATAAAGGAGAAACCCGATTCTGGGCCTAGCCGTTACACAAATGAAATATGTACCAAAAAATTCTACTATTTTTCTTTGTTTACCCATTTATATATTAGCCTCAATTACAATGGCCAAGTCTAAAAAAAAGTACATTTCTATTTTTCTATTTAAAACAACCTTTGTAAACCGTTAAAGTATTTATTTTATTGTACATAACTTCATTTGCAAACACTAGCATTAAACAATAGAGTGTACCTAGGATATAATCGATTTAGCGGATATTATATTTTTAAAACTATATCAATATAAAATGAAAAATATACATTATTTACAAAGCGTCAAAAAAGACATCTTCATCATTGCTAAAATCGGGAAACGTACCCAGAAGAATAAGAATTAGTATTGCCAGTGTTGTATGGCAATACTAATTCTTTGGGCAAAATATAGATCAGCCTTAGCCTTTATTTTAGTGTAATTCCTTTTTTTATATTCAAATAATTGTAAAATAAAAAATCTGGTGTCTAATAACTTGTTTATGTAAGCACGATTAAAAAATCATTAAAGGAAACAAATAATTGAAAAAATCGATTTTAACGCATCGATTCATTTATTTCACATGGATTACACTAGCAAATGTCAAATGCCAATGTCAACGTCTGATAATTGTCATCGTGCTTTCATAAGTGACATTCGCTTTTCGTATCTTCGAGCGCGTGAATGTGTTTTTCAAATTCTCGAGATTTATTACAATATTAAACCTCTGCTCGAATACTGGACTCCGAAACTGATTGCCTTCTGACTGACCCTTGCTTGCATATTGGATGCCTGCATTCCTGCTGACCTTTGCTGGAAAACCGGATCTGGATATTGCTCTTCTGACGATTGGTGGATACTATTAATGGTGGAATAGCAACAGACCGCTGCAACACAATAGAAAGGCGAAGATTGGTTGGGTGCTGTGCCCACACCATGGACCAATTTTACTCCTGCACAATTCCTGTATTATTATATTACGATAATCCTAACGAAGGTGGTTAATAAAGAACGATCTTAATAATACAGTTTTTATTTTAATAAACCTATTGTTGCAATCTCAGTTTACTGTAATTTCAGATAGCATCAAAAAATCCCCTGATAGTAAATACAATGTTTAAATATGTCATTATTGATGTAAGTAGGCCTTATCTAGTAAACATAGTTTTCTGCTGAAGTTTTCACGAATATTAATCTGAATTAATCACTTTTTAAGTAAGTAGGTAGGTACCTAAACCTCATCATGGTAGATTGCAAGCGCTACAGTTGAATAAATACAACGCAGGAGACGGCCATATGTTCCAGCGATGCCACCTGACAGCAGAGAGTGTGAGAGAGAGACATGAGAGAGAGCGTTGAGCGTTGCTAAGCGCGCTCCGTCCTTTATAGCGCACCGCTTGTCAGGTCCCAGGTTTTGAAGGAGGTTTCACTAAGGATCTTGAGAAGGAGGTTTCACTTTAAAAAGGAGGTTTCGCTAAGACTAACAATCAGTGTAAACATTGTCTGATTTTACCAATTTGGCCATTGTTGAGTGACGTGAAAATTGGACTCGTGAAATCTTTCTAAGTTCTCTAATTTATGGCAAAATTCCAGCTCTGTAACGCCAGGCCCAAGTTTCTATGGAGTTTGGTATTCTCCTTTCTACAAAAATGTGTCTACTTTTGTGTTAAGATCCACCGTTTTTGCCTTAGCGATTCAAAAAGTTAAAAGCATTCTATAAAATCAAATCTTCAAATAAAATGTACGATGTTGAAATAATCAGTAACTACAATGCACTCTCGTAACAAAACATTTCAAAATGATCATCATCTTAAATAACAGAGTGTTCGAACAATTTATTTAACCCTGTTGCAGCTAACGATCGGCCATTATTTAATCAAACTGTGAATCAATTGGCTGCAACTAATTGAAATCAAGATTCCCGTTCTTGACAATAGTTAAGTGAACGGTTTAGCTCCTACGTTTGACATCCTTGTACCTACTAAAGTTTGTATCTTGTATCTTGGATGATCTAGTTTAGAACAAAGTGCGTAAATGTTAACGTGCTCCCACGATACACGGTACATCGTAAAACAATGAAGGCTGCTGAAGTGGACATTCTCAACACCTTGACAAACACTGATAAAAGCCTTTGATATCTTAAATGGAGATTCGAAAAACGCTCATTAGAGCAGAAGTCGAATAGTGGAAGAATTAGAATCCAAAATTTAACAGAATACTAATAAAATAAGAAATTTGTAAGTTGAGGTCGTTAACAGAGGAGATTGGTATCTTTGAAAATTTGTACAAAATGGAGCATGAACGCAGTATAGACAATGTTGGCGTTTAACGCACCTTTTCTCCTATTAAATTAAGCGATAGAGATCCGGCAGTTTTCTTTTTTATAAATGTTAAAAAGTTACACGGGTCAAACTTTAGCTGTATATTATATTTACCTGAATATAAAGTTTTGTATTACTTTTCTTACTTTCAAGTTAAAATAAGAGAAGTTTCAAAAACTACGTGCGTTTTGTTAAAGCCGCATTTCTCAGTCACAACTCTCAAGTAGTTTAAATAAATTCTTTAGAATGTACGTGGCTGATAAAACCCAGCGTGATAGTACTTACTGTGACTGTCGCGAAATATATTTCAACTTGTTTACGCATTAGTCTGCAGACATCGGAATTAAAATGCTCTCTGTGTTTAGATGAATACGTTTAAATCCTTACGGCCTTTCTAAAGAAAGTGAACTGTGAATAAAACTCTTTTGTATATACTACAAAAATACTAAGTAAGGTTGTATTTGGTTCAGCGAATTTTTAGGGTCCCGCGTTTACGGGGAAAAATGGAACACTCAAATAAATTTGTCACCCAACCGATTTCTTTTCTATAGAATATTTGTATGGAACTGTTGTGAATTTAACACACTCATACTCAAAGTATCAAATTTTACAAAATTAATCAAAGAAACTACTAACTATTACCTAACGCTTTTTAAATGTCTTAAGGCATTAATCAAAAGAATTCTAAATCTTAAATCTTTATTACAAAAAATCTAGGTTCTGGTTATGGGAAACGAATAAACTTAATTCTCTAGTTATATAAACTAAATTGTGCATTCATAAAACCGCATTGATTGCATCGGAGTTCTTAACGCCCATTCATAAGGTGTCATTAATCAAAATTCTGTTATTTTTTTTCAAAAACTTTCACACACCGCCATCTAGTCACAAACTAAGCAAATTTTGTAACATATTTCTAAGAACATACATATTATAAATAAATTACACCCAGAAAAAATGATCGTGTTCATCACACAAATTTTGTCCTGGGTGGGAATCGAACCCACCAAATAGCAGTCAAGGTCAACCACTAGACCAACATGTAATTAGATAATAGGTACAGATAATTTTATTTGTAATCTTACTGATACTGTAAACCGGGCCCCCGATTCTGATAATTACAATGGCCGATGAATGAATGAAAATTGGCTCAAAGTGACACTTTTCGTATTCCATTAAACATTTTTCCTACACAATAAATGTAAATTTAGTATGGGACGGTACACCCAATTATTTAAACTTATACTTCTCAATTATTGTGTAGGAAAACTGCTGAAGAGAATATAAAGAATTTCAAATTTAATCCAATTGCCATTGATTCATCGGCCATTGTAAAATAGCAGAATCGGGGCCCAGTACTAGTGTGCTACTATATCTAGGTGTGTGTGTGTGTGTGCATGTTCCGAATAGGGAAAGTTCGTGACAATAAGTGTTAAGAAACTCTAGGCTATAATTTTATTTTCCCTGTGGACTCAACAGCAATAATTAGTAATTGTAAGTTAGCACGGAAACATCGTTCTTATGTACTGGGTCTTTATAATAATTCGTATTATTAATTTCATGAACAGTTTTAATATGATTTTGAAAAAGATTAAAAATACGTAATATTAGAGGTTTTTATTGTTTTGGAGAACAAGTTGGAATCGATAGTTTTAACGAGTCTGAAATGTGATCGGTTATAAATATAAGATTTTAGGGATGAAATTAAGATGTTCCGTGGATAGCACTCTTGGATGTATAATAAACAAAATATAAACATTTTTTTTTAATTTCGTAATTATTTAATTAATCCAGCTTATCATATTTGTTTAATATAAATACTATGCATAGATACTACACCTACTTAAACGTTATCAAATCGATTAAACCTCTTCACTCAAACCTGTTTACAATTCAAAATGGATTCAGGCACTTAACACAGATATTTTACATCAATATGATAGCTATTATCAAAATCTTTAGCAATGTCACGTCATTGTTTCTCACGAACGTCATGTGCAATTTCGGACACGAAGTTAATCTGTAAATAAACATAGGATTATCTTATCTGAGGCTTATCTGTAGAATGCGGCAGGTCTGGGCGGTGGGGGGCGGTCCCTCGCTCGCGACCAAGCCACAGCTGATTTCACATGTGCCCGTCCGCGGTACCGCGCGCTCGCTGTGCGTTTCTCTCTGTGAAAATGCCGGCAACTTAATACATCGGCAATAATACTATAAAGTTATAAATAATTCCGAAAGTGAATGTGTTACTGATACTATTGCACGGACCAATAAATATACACAAAAGGATATTCACGGAAACATTGGAGCGATATTTTTACTTGCGGGTAAGTACTTATAATAGTTTATTTGTTTTGTTACATTTTATTTTTAAGTACCTTCCGATAGGAAAACTACGACTATGACATGACGCCTACTGGTTGAAGGCATGATTCATTTTTCATTTGTTAATAGCTTTTTTCGATAAATGCGATAAAAAAAATCTTAATCTGAATTGCAATTAGCTAAATTGCTGTAATCAAGTCTGTCTGTTAGTGACGAAATAATCTGCATGTTTATAAGGAAAGTGAATTTGAAACAGCTCTAAATATGAAAATATTATTCATATATTAGGTACCTGTTTGTTGCATATATTTTGAGAATCTTTGTTTCGATTATTTATTTCACACGTTTCATGTTTTTTCTCACAAAATTTGTTCAAGCATATGTAGACATAAAACATTGAAAGCCTCTCTAAAAGTATAGAAAATCCGTTTATCGACTTTAAAATTTTGACGTAACTATCATAAAAAGTAATTTGTAGAGTCGAGTTTTATGAAACGATTTTATCAAGAGTTTTTTTTGTATTTTTTTTGTTATGTTTACTTAAAGATCAACAATTTTCATTAAAAATTGACTAGCGTTACGACCTAGCTTTTTCGTAATACTTTTTAGCGTATTATCCCAAACTATCTTAATAGACAGTTTATTTTCTTATTCGCAAATTGTTCTTAAGTTCATAACGACCCATAAATCGTTTTATTTATAAAGCTTTTAATATTATTCGTAAAATTAACAAAATGCAGTTTCTGCAGTGTGAAAGTTGACACAACGGCTTTGATTGCGATTCGATTTTACAATCGATTCAAAAGTTTTAGTGTTTACCTTGAACATTTATACGAGCCAACACGAGCCGTTCTATTGTGTTCACAAATGTACTTTTACGCAGACATACATAAATAAAGTGCAAAGTTACAAATAAAAATGTTATTTATAAAATGTCATTGTTTGGTATTCAAGTGATGTAAATTGTTTACAATTTGATAGGTTTAGGTAAAACAAAAAACCGATCTTAAATCATTAAAATTTATACTTAGTAAACTGACCTTTATTGCGAAGTTTAATACTGATGAATAAAATGTCTCCGTAAATACAAGAATACAACTTTTAAATCGGTATTTTAGCACTTTCTGTGTATGGAGTCGTAATTAATTAATCTAAAAAATAATAAAACCCAAAATAAATAATTTGAAAACCTCACAGGGCAGGTCTAAGCATTTTCTTTTTCTTCTTGACTCCCACTAAGGAATTTAATCCTTGTGTTGCAGGGATTTCACAAACATTCAAGTCACATGCACAAAGACACCTACACCCATTTATAAATTAAGAGTATAAAACAGTATGACTCGTACATTTGTACTACCATATTCAAAATCCGCGGGCAAACATAAATGAAACCAAAAATCATTAACAAAGACTAAAACAAAAATATTAAACTGTTAGTTCGGAGATGATCTAATTACGTAGCTAATTGAAGAATTTAGCATAAGTAACATGTTTAGCACTTTATGCTAATTCTGTTAATTGTTATCATTCAGTGCAGATTGTAAACATATTACATAATAATTGGTATCATTTAGGAAATTTGCATAATTACGACTGAGATATGGCTTTAGATGGTATTCTTTTATACATATTTTGTTGACTAAACGAAACATTACAAGGGTGTCCTAATATGATGTATTTATTTCGTTGAAAGCGTTGGTAATAAGTTGCAGGCTAAACTACTGGCATTAATAGCAGTTTTAGTTATACAAAATGAATGAATATAGAAAAAATTAAACAAGGATAAAGCGGATACAAGCATTTCTGAAATACAATTTATCACACAAATAATGAGTCAATAATAGCTGTTTAGATCATCCCTGACTAATTTGTGTATTTAACGTTTTCCTGTAATTTATATACATAAGTAAAGAAATATTTCCACAACTTACAGTAGCTATTTAATAATCTCTAATCGTGACTATTCATCACTTTCACATTTGCATAAGCAATAACAGCGCTAATTATTATAAAAATATTAATATTCAACCTAAGTATATAATTTGACTGATCATGACGATAACCAAACGTGTAATTTTACAGATGCATTTACCTTAGTTAATTCACGCTTATTTATTTATTCCTTTTTTCTTTTATGATATATCCAAATTAAAATATATAAGAATAGTCACCAACCAGGAACGGAAACAGGGCCTAAGCTGCCGGTGGTGAAGGGGGGCCTTCACCACTATTATTATAATAATATCTACAAAACTACTAGCTAATCCTGAGTTATCGGCACATAAAATGTAGTCTATGACTTGATCCAGCATGTCAGCTACCACCATACCAATTTCCATTAAAATTGGTTTAGACATTTGAGTGTATGTGAGACAAACATCCGATTAATTCGTTTGTGTCTGTTTTTAAGTACACCTTAAAAACGCGTAGTAGTAGGAGTAGCAAATAAATAACTGAAAAGTGTCATTCAGTGTATGGAAGTTTGGTCACATCAATTTGTCAGGCATCGAAACACATGACACAATATGCCATTATCAGTAAAAAAGAAAAATACCTCTGTTATATAATATAATGAGACTTATTGGCGATTGCAATATACCTGCCGAAGATAATTGGCATAATGGACGTAGGTATAAAAAGTAAAATACACCCAATCATTTCACTCCAATCACAATTACATATACAGCTATTAATATAAGTGTGTATGGAGAAGTTTCCACACATAAACGACCTTGAGTGATACCAAGAGATAAGTATAATTTACAGAGTGTTCGACGTTAGCACGTTTGAGTTGCGTAAACAAATAATTGCCGTTATAAGAGCCGCATCGAAGTGTAGCAGGAGATAGGGTTGCCGATCAACATTCTTTCACATAGCAACAATAATCGTGGCCAATGACATGACAAATCTAGTTTTAAAATCCCATTCCGTTACTACGCGATTCCTTGTACAGTTTTGCTAAATGAAGATTTGGTTCTATAAAAACAAAACGTCACGCCCTGCTGCCGAGACTAAATTACGAGAGACGTCAATATTTAAAACAACTTACGCAAAACAAAAGAATTTCGCAAATGCTATTTGTAATGTCGATACTAATTGTTTATTTTGTTCTCAATACAACCCTAGCAGTGACTAGATTCTTCTTCGTACATCGCGTTCAAGAGATCACTAAACTCGAACAAACCGATACAATTGAATGCTCATCCCACTTTTTACCATTATAATGTGTTCGCGTTACCATACGTGGGAGTGTTTTGTATAATAAATCATTGTGCCGTTTTCGCATGATTTCATATAAAACAACTACGGTATTGTTCGATCAACTGATGCATTTGTGCCGGAAACGCAACGAGAGCATTTCATTTGTTCACAATGCCTAAGAATTATCACTATGCAATTATGTATGGTAAGTAGACTCGAATATTTGTAGAGCTTAGTTGCCAGGTGTATTTGTGTGTAATATTTTGGAATCCGGTTTTGTCTGATAACATTTAGGTAGGTACCCGCGTCAGCCAAGTAGGTTCAAAGCAATTACAGTACTGTTATTCACGAGGGAAAAGCTTTTTATTTAAGCATTTTTTGTCAATTTGTTGAACAATGCAGCGGCGAGCATTAGTGCCGGCTCGTGGTAAAACGCAGGTGAGATTCTTCCGGATCTAATTGTGAAATGGCGACATCGGCAGTCACTCGGTACGTGTTCGCACTCAATGGGAAACATTTCAATTTGCTTGATATTTCACTCGGTATAGTCAAGTTATTAATTCGAGTATTGGTCGCGGTCGGAAAGTGTGACGCCGTCGATACGTCACGGCGGTTGTCAATCAGAACGGTCTTAGTGATGCGCTTACAATTGCATGATATCGACCCGGTTATCGACAGATTTCACTGCGGCCTCAGAGATTAAAGCAACAGTTCAATTCGTTCAGTGTCGAAACCCATGTTTTGCGCGGAACAATTCACGCCATACCTGAGTTACACGTTGCCATTCTCCTCAAAGGTAAAATTATTCGAGACTTATAGCCGACTTCCAAATACGTTAATAACGCTTATGTTTGTATTCACAGGATGATCTAAATTGTATTCAGTAAATGTAAATGTTCTTAAATACCGAACAGAGTAAGTCTTTATTTTAACAGAACCGATGCTACACGAGACTCGACAGGCACAGACTTTTGTTTAAATTAAGGTCATTGTACAGTTTTCCGTGTGACCAATACGAATTAAAAATCGATGATTCTTGCTTTCTTTCACTGGTGTTTTGCAATAACAAATATTTTTGTCTTTACCGTTGTGCTACCTACAGACTGGCATCAGATTGCACTAAAAACTCAGACGGCAGTGAATTCTGTAACTTCTATTAATAAGCATTCGCAAATACAGAGATGATGAGCCGCTAAGTAATCAGATTGTTTTCCACTTAAAAATTTGACTTTAAACAATTGCATTGTTTAACTTTTGTACCCGTTTTTAGGAGAGCGAAGCTGAAAACTAACAAAAAAGGTCACAATCTGATAAAACACTCCACAGGACATTATGCAAACTACAATTTCACTTCAGCATATTGTCACATCGTTACGTCATATTGTCATAATATCCTCCATTCCACAGCTCTGTAGGGACAGCGGCATGTGGTAAGCGCTCATACCCAAGCACGTAGGTGTCAAATTACTGATACAGCGAATCAAACAATTATGGAGGGAATTAACAGTTTAGGCCATCACCGTTATTGGACGATTGAAATTGATTGCCGAAGATTTACAAGCATTGTAATGGTCATGTTGACCACGGCAGCCATGGTTTCTAATTTATGGAAATGACTAGTTCCCCTATTGTTATGGACAGTTTAATGCGAATCCTGATTCAACTCAATTGTGATGGACTAGATATCATCTTAAATTACACAATGCGAATCAGATTATATTTCTATTACGCACAAGTTTACCGCAAAATGCGGGCATTTTTGAAGGCAATTGTTTTGATTCATATGTAGATAATTTTTATTTTTACTTGGATTATAAAAATGGCATTCAATATGTTCCGGCTCATGACATTTGCGCAGATTCCAGCGATATACGGCTCACACACGGTGTTGCAACTAACCGAAGCCGTATATTGTCGTAATGGAATTTAAACATTGCACTCGCATAGTGATGGTATCTCCACATCGACCCAGTAAGAGCCAGTCATCTATCACGTCAAAATAACAGACGTAATATTTTTTTGTTTTCTCTCCCATATTACTTGTAAACTTAATATGTAGTAGAAACTCAAATCACCCGTGAATAGAACGTTACATTTTACGATCGCGTAACGGTCCTACATGATATTTTATGGTTGTGTAACGGATAGAAAAACTGAAGAGGAGATATTATAGACCAATACGGCAATACTAGTTTCATTCTCAACGCGTTTTGAATATTACACTATTGTGCATTATCATTTAAATTACACGTCTGAAGCTCCATCCGTATGAAGCAGACAGGCATTTTTGACCTGTCAAGATTTTGGCCGATCATCTCAATTAATAATGAGTAGGTTGAAATTTTGAGTTTGCGTATAAGGAACTGCTTATTTTTTTAAGCAAGTTTGTTTTGAGAAACAAATTACGCAGTCACACGTTCTCATATTTAGCATGAGCGTGGCCGTTTCCAATCTTCATTAGCAAGTCATTAAATTCGTTTCACTTAAATAGGTTATTGTGACAAACAGTTTCTTGTTTACTATTTTTGTTCATGAAAATTGTACGTTCTTAAGTATTAAGAGCAGGAAAAATAGTTTTATATTTGTACTGCCTCATTTAGTATTACGTAATGTTATCGTTGCAATACCAGTATGCCGATAAATAAAAAAAAATGTTTCTTACATAAAAGAACTGAAAGTTAAAAATAGTTTGAAATTATTATTAAAATAGTCCTTTTTTACAACCGACACGGGGTTAATAGGTAACTTAAATTATATAACATTAGATAACGCCTAATCAACATGTGTAGTAATGCCAAATGCATAATTTTAAGATGTCTTTGTTAATCGTAATCCTAACACACTTTGCTTAATTTACGTCATGTTATTCTTGCATAATTAAATGATTTTTCAAATTTTGCCTGTCTTGATATCTACTTAAATTTGTCTAAAAAGCTTTATGCTTTCTCTATGCGTTATGATTGGAGACTCTCTTTCTCGCCTCTATTAGGAAAATTCGTCCATAAATATATTATAAAATATAAATTATAACTATAGTTTGATTTGTATTTTATTTATTTTTGGGAAACAAACGCGCACAATACATGAAATGAAGCTATACAGATTAAATTATTCACAAAAAAGTTTCCACGTTATAGAAAAACATTTGCGTTTAATTTATGTAAAAAGACAAGACGGTAATTGAGAAAATTGATACTTTCTACAGATTGGAAAATATTTTTGTTAATACTTGAAGGAGGAGCCAATATAATGTTTTACGGTATGATATACAAGACCCCATCCCGTATGAAATGTTATGTGGTTACAAAACCACGACGGCCGCTCTCGTATGTCAGCAATGCTTAAAGCAAATGAGGTTCCTGAGGTATTAAGGTCCATTTTACATCTCCGTATAATCACAGCCGCATTATTAGCACCCAGAAGCAATCATGGCGGTTGCGATATCTATGAGGAAACGATTTGAAACGAATTTTCGATACATTTCCTTTCTAAAATCAAACGAAGAATCTTTTTAAACTGCAATGTGTATTAAAACTATTTGAACAGTTATTTTTCATGATGATGTAATACATAACAAAGCGCATAAAACTATTTTACTTAAACGTTGTTTAGCTATTAAAAATACATTATAAAACTTATATTTTTGTCTTGTTTTTTTAGTATTTAAACTGTCTGCAAAATATAGTCTAGTGCGAGTTGGACTAGCGACATAGATGGCTCCGTATATAAACGCTGCGAAAAAGAAACTGTAAAAATTGGACACTCATTGGTCAAATTAAGGACCGCATCAATTGCCTTGTTTAACCTCAATATTTGCTTTTGTTTATTGTTGTCATAGCAACAGCAGAAATACATTATTTGTGAAAATTTTAACTGTCTAGCTACGAGTTTCATGGTTGTTGAGGAACCGCCCGATGACGGACAGCGGAGTCACACTAAAAGGTTTTATTTTCCCTTTTCAAACTCTAAAAAGAAGTTTTCCTACAACCGTGAGAAGACCTTTTAAGTACAGTTTGTTAAACTAAATATACGTACTCTATAGTTAACATAAGTATAACGATTGCTTCGAAACAAGTGCTGAACACGCTTCGATAAAAAGCGTGTGTTAATTCACACTTGTTCACTCTAGATTCAGTTATAACTTACCTACTGTGTATGGTTGAGTGGTATACATGCACTGAATACTTCAGCCACAGAACAATAACGAGACAACAATTGAGCGTTGGGAACTGTCATTGAGGCAAAACGTACAAGTACAGGCACAGACTGGCGAGGAACGTTTGTCATTGTTTGCCTCTCACGTTGAAGTGGACTAACGAATTCTATCCATCAAGCTAGGCGTATGTTTAACTCTATTATTATTATAATTGTATTATAATAGAGGAGAACTGCCTTGTCGTGGTCAGATATATGTATAGACGGGTACCGCATGTAAAAACAGTATTAAATAATAATACTAACTTCCATCTCTGTCTCCGTCTGCACTTTTGACTAGTCTATGAAATAATCCGTACGTTAGTTGTGATGTCACAGATAGACGGACAAAAAGCCAGTAGTAATAATAGGGTTCCGTTTGAATTCTATAGCACTTTAAACACTGTTATATTGCTTCGGGTGTTTAAAAATGTTAAGGACAAAAAGATGTCTAGATAAATTGGAACGTTTTGGATATAAAAAGGTTTGAATGCGGCAGCTGCGCATCTACATTTGTGAGTCATTAAATTCGTTTTAACAAAATGGGTTACTGTGACGCTTCGAAACGTAATGATCGCTATCAAGTACTGCTGTGAAACTTCATAGTCATATTTCTCATTCGTATATCACGTAAACAACATGACGTGGGAGAAAAATGTTCATTTACCTTTTAATTTGCCTTCTATCATGGTGCGAGAAAAGGGTATTGGTAATTGTGAGCAATCTTACTTAATTTTATAAACTCGAAAGTTTGTCTGTATGTATGTTTGTTCTTCTGTCCCGCAAAAAATACTGCATGGATTTCGACGAAACTTGTTACACACTATTACACAGACAGTTTATAACCAGGATAACACATAGGATAGCATTTTTATTCCGATTTTATATTCCCGTGGGATCATTTTCGATTTTTATTCGGGCTAGAGATTTTATATTTCTCGACAGTACCTGCTGCATTGAGAACTTCCACCTTTTGGAAGTCGGTTTAAAAGATGTAAGTTAGCTAAAAATACCACTAAAATTGTCCGTCGTATTTAATATGCATTTGTATAAAAACACAGCAGGATTTTTTCCCTTTGTTTAATTATCTGGATTAAACAAATTGACTATAGATTTTAACTCTGACCAAAACTCATCTTAACCATTGATCAGTAAACGGATTTTTCTCACATCATAATTGTTATTCAAAACCTCTTTGAATAATATTTAATTTAACATAATACAAAGTTTAATTGCATTGTGTCTGCTTTATACGAACATAACAAAAAGTGATTAAAAATAATGTTATTAAATACATTGTTGTGTATATTTCCACGACTTTAATAAGCAGAAAAAACTATTTTTTGTAAAGCCATTTTAGATAAAGATTTTATAGGTATTTACTTTTTTTAATAGATCTTTTATGGGTAAACGAGTTTTTAAAATGGCAATTATTATTTATACAGCAAGCGCATGATATGACTTGACATTTGTGTGTTGTCAAGACAACTTAAGATTCAATTTGATTTCTATATATATTACTTACAGGCAGAACTACTTTTTTTATACAAAATATTCATAGACGGTACTTAATACTTAATTATAATATCAGCTATAAAAACTAAATGCTCTAAAGAAATAGAATTCTTAATTGTGTGCTTATATAATTTTTATGGACGACTTGAGTATTTTGTAAACTATAAATAAATTGAAATCGAAAGTTTTTGAAAGTAATTAATTAAGGAATATTTATTTCACTGTAAAGTACTTGTAAAGCAAAATAATTATTGGTACATAACTATTTGAAACCGATTGGTATCCATATTTCTCAGTATATCGATTCTGATCAAAAAAATCGAAAGAAAATGCTATTGACGTGTTCACAAGTTTTTTAGAATAATTAAGTAGATAGTACTCGTTTAAATATGAGTACATTATGTACCTGTTTTTATAGTTGATTGTAGGGTGGACAAAGGAAATTATGACTAGTTTTAAACGTTTTTTATATCAACTCTCTTTATTCATAAAATCTTAATATATATAAATCTCGTGTCACAATGTTTGTCCTCAATGGACTCCTAAACCACTTAACCGATTATAAAAAAAATCGCACACCATGTGCAGTTCGATCCAACTTGAGAGATAGGATAGTTTAAATCTCAAGTTATAGTCGCAATTTCTTGTAACCACGCGGACGAAGTCGTGGGCAACAGCTAGTATTACATAAAACAAACGTGCCACGTAAAAACGTTTCAACGGTTTGAATTATTATCTGTAAAAGGAAGACGGTACTCAAACATTTATGGAACAATAAATTACGAAAAGTCATTTCACTTTCTTTAAACTTCAATTAGTTTATACATTTATGGTGTTAGCAGCTTAGTAAGATAAGTCTTAAGTACAATAAACATTTATTATTGAACTATAATTAAATACGTACAAGGGGATACGAGATCTCTGTACTATAACCACTAATGACTCATGTGTAACACTCTCGTCACTCCGATTGTCATGTGTTTATATTTTTATTTAATAGGTACTATAATTATGGCACATTTGTACAAGTCATCTAAAAATATCACTTCTTACCTTTTAAAGCATATTGGGTAATGTGGATAAACAACTATTGACTCACTCCAAAATATAAGTCTAATTTGAAATGTACCGATTCGGAAAATAATATGTGTTATGTAATGTCCCTACATTTTATTTTAATGAGTAACTTATGAAGTTTCTTGGCGGTTCATTACTGTAAAATTTTGTAAGTGCCTGCAAAACGGCCTACTTGAAATAAAATGATTTTAATTTTAAGCGGAATAAATAAGTAAAAAAAAATTGAATTTATAGCTTATAGATATGGATTATGGAGCATATATTATCGTGGTCATATAATTTCATAAGTAACAAGTTCATTTTGAATTTGTTACGTATTTTTTTCGAGATTTTTATAAATTAAACTAGCTGACCCAGCAAACGTTGTTTTGCCTATTATTTTATTTCGAGTTGTATGTATTTTTAATGCCACATTATAAAGAAAAATAAAAACAAAGATAATCGTCCAAAAAATCAAATACATTTTTTTGTGTGAGCAACTCTCAACACTTAGGGGTATGAAAAATAGATGTTGTTCTATTCTCAGACCTACCCAATATGTATACAAAATTTCATAAAAATCGGTCGAACCGTTTCGAAGGAGTACGGTAACTAACATCGTGACACGGGAATTTTATATATTAGATGTAATGGATTAAGACTTTTTTTTCAATAAACTTCTAGTATTAATTTTAATCATATTTCCTCTAACGATCTAAGATTTGAATACTACACAGACGCCCATGACATCGATAGAGCAACACGATCTGACCAAAGATGGCCATACAATTAAAAATGACGTTATATATTTATTTTTAAATATGTAATAATATTCCCACAACCTTTAACTAAGTTCAAACTCGATATGCACTTCCAAAAGTGAAAGAAAACTACAACCTGTTCTCAAACCGGTTGATGAACAGGTTTTCAATTAAGTTAATTGATTCTTTTTACTCATCTGAATTTTCAAGACAGATCGTATTGCTCTATGGCTTGTCTTAACTTAAACATTCAGAGATAATAAATCAACGCAATGAGACTATTTTGAATATAAGTATGATGTCCATTATGAATAAATTCGAAGACAGCCGTTATGAATAAGGTAATAATTAATTTGATTTTTTAAATTAAATATTGTAACAATATATATATATCAAGTTTTTATTCATTTTTTTAATACGGCGCATGTAGAGGTAAACACACATTAACGTGACATTTTTAATTCACTGAATTATGTGTCACGTGAGTTCATTCACATACACGATGGATTAAAGATCGCCTGACATAGAACAGCCTAAACCAGTCTAAGAGCAATCTGATAGCGGATCTGCTGATTCTACATAATTATGAAGCTAAACATACCCAAAAACATACATTTTATATTATTACTAGGTAGGTTAACCTTTGTAGACAAGCGACCTTTATATAAGCGTTAACAATAGTAGAAATTGCTCTTATATATGGAAATGAAAAGGTCACGTCACTTTAAGTTTGAGCTATTCTATCAGCCTTATTTCTTGATAACTATTTAGGATATAACAACGTGGGCCCCAATTCCGCTATTTACAATGGCCGATTTGTAAATAGTGAAATATATAGCAGTCACTTAGGAACACCAAATTTATGCCGTAAATATAGTATTATACTGCGAATGTATCACGAAAATTTGTATGTAAGTTGTCAATATTAAGCATTCACTGGTTAAATTCAACTGTTATGGTTTCCACGTGTAACTGTTCAAGGTAGTAAGGATTAGCCTCGCTCGTGACATTGCAGACACCCAAGGCCGTCACGTGAAGATGAATATACAGACACCTAATTAAGAAACCTTTTTAGTGCGCAAAAAAATAAAAGTTACACTAATCGCTCTCGTCCCTGAACGATGGTCAAAGCCATACCTTGATTCGAGGTCAAAATTAATTCCATTTCTTGTATTGAATTCCTAATTCAGTGTTACATAATTGTCATATTTTGATGGTCTAATGTTTGTTACAAGAGTGTAGGAAAAAAGGAATTTGTTCCTTGGGTCGCAGGGTTTTAAAACGTTCTAGTCAAATATACAAGACATCCAGACTTCGATTGAGCATTCGTTCAGCAAACAAATATTTGTCTTAGGCGGGGATCAGACCCTTCGAACCTTCAGTTTAGAAGAATAATAACTTCTTTCTTACCAAGATTTCGTGGTTTATGTTTCTATACGTTTAGCGATGTATACTCACAATTCGTGCCAGGTGGTTACCTCGCCTATCACCGTGCATATTCTACAAAAATCCCTATTAAAACGACATTAGGGTCATTTTATTTCGAAAGCTGGTAACTTAGAAATCTTTGACATTTGATCCCGTTTTCGTTGTTGCTGAAATAGAAATCGTCGCGTTAGTCTGTGTCGCCGAATTCGTTTTGGTTGGATTTTACACAAAGGGATTTATTCACAAATTAAACTGTTAAACTTTTTACTATTCGACTTTCTTGATTTTAGTAGCACCAAACTCTTGTTTGTGACTATTTTCTGTGCTGATTTCCTCGTGCAAAAGTTTATTTCTTTCGACTTTCTAAGAGATATAAAAACTTGAGAATTTTCGCGCATCTAAAGATGGAAGGTGAAATTTAAAAATAATAATCTTAAAGAGTTTGGTATTCTATTCTACCCGTTCGAGTGCTCACGCTTTCTCAATAACATTTCCTCATAAATAAAAAATGATTTCGTTCAATCATTGCCGCGAATATGTCGGAACCATTGTAATTAGATAAGTGTAGTGATTTTACTCATAGTGTTGTGTTCTATAATTCGAATAACATTTGAGTATTGTGTATACCGATACGGTATAATTAGCAGAGCACGTGCCACAGGAAGCGCGGCTCAATGGCTGCCATTGTCCACCTAATGCTTGTAAATGGTCAATCACACGGTCCATACATCGGATGACTGACATAGATACGCTATTGTATCAATTGATCAACAAGTGCTGTTATTTCATCAAGATTTCTTCATATGTCTGGCATAATAGAGTATTAAAAACATGCTTTTTTCTGCAAATTCTGTACCTAACCGTTCTTAACGAAAATTTCACCTTTCCTTCAACATTGGTAGCACTTCACTATTTAGGTACGAAGCAGAAAAATCCTATGAAATACTCCAAAATAAATACACTATATCACAAACTCAAATAAAAAATCGACTATAGGTAGGTGGTAAGTATAAGTTATACCATCGATATTTCTAAGCCAGATTTATAACAGTTGCGTGTTGCACATACTGATAAATTAGGGGAAAGGTAGCTTCTATCAACCATAGCATAGGTATTGCTACCGAAATGAAACTATACATAATTGGCAATAACGGCACAGTCAACAAATTGGATGCTTACCTAACTCCTTTAATTATATTATCAAAGCAGTCGTTATGTTTGATCTTTAAACTGAAAACCAATGAGCATAAAATATAATGTACCATCAATGATTATTATCTAAGGAAGGAAGTTATTATACGCGCATTGTGTTCTTATACAAATTGTTAACTAATTGCCAGCTCAAATTCATCTTAAAGTTCAAATCAATTAGTGTATCTGTTATTAATTTGTATCGATGAACCGGATCCTACAAATCACAATACAGTTTTGAATCGCTAACATATCTTTACGAAATTATATTTTGACTGAAGATAAGATGTCAGTCGTAGTATTATATGAAAAAATAGAGCAAAAAAAAAGAAATGCAATTTATTTTCTGTTTAACATCCGGCTATTCTTTATACTGCATCGAAACAATGACAATTTGATTGAAACAAATCGTAACAACTGCGAGTATTCAGACTACGCGTCAGCTTTGATGAATGTAGATATGGCGGAGTGATGATGATGACTTATCAAATAATTATATGAATTGAAATCAATACGAAAATGTATCTTAATTAAATCGTGTATTTATTATATAACCTAATTAATACATAATTGTGTTAATTTAAGGTGTTTTCGTATCTCATCAGATCAACAAACAACGTTTAAAAATATTCACCTTGATTTATCAAAGAATTCAACATTGAAATATTGAATTATTACAAGGTTGATGTCACAGCGAATTGGCTAAGAACGATTCTTCCTAACGCATTGATTTGTTTACATCTCAAAGATACTTTATTTTGCATATTTTGTTGAATCACGATATCCATTTGCATTGCAAATAAAACCACGAACGCATATTAATATGCAGCCACCAATTTTAAAACCCTAATAAAAAGAAAAGTTTTGAGTTAACTGCCTCTTATTGACTTGACCGACGGAGAAATTCGAAATTAATTAACAGATGCAGAGAACTGGTTTTATTAGATAAATAAAAGTGTTTCATAATTTGCTGAAACGTCAGACCAAATCTTTTTTCAAATTTTAGGTAGTAAAGAGTTAATATACGAGCAATAACAGTCTATCTGTTTTTTTTTCTGTAGTACATCATCCGGCGTAAATTGGAAAACTTAGTAATTATTATGGTACAAGAAGCAGCAAACAAACTGAGACGTCTGGCTTTAAGTTTTCTCTATAAACTAAGCATTGTGGGATTATTCCATTATTGAGGCCCTGCTTCTGCTAATAAAAATATTTCAACTTTATTTTGCCCTGAGCAGTCTTTAACCGCAACACACTATCACGTTATCGAGTATTTTCTTTACTGGTATGAAAGCAACACTTGTTTTACCCTTTTTATGTTGTTGAAATAATACGAGCGCCTATTACTGCAGGCTTAACTTTTTTTATGTTCCAAAGTACTAGACTAGTATTATTTTATCGCATGTAGTACAATATCGGTTGGTCCGTGACACCGCGCACCGTTACTAATGATCGATGCTCGGCTGCCACGCTTTAATAATATTAAGCGTTACTACGCGATTTTATCCACACGATAAGATAAAATTGACTGAATTAAAATACCTGAGTATCACTTAAAGTATACTAGCGCTGATTTGAAAAAAGTAGCTGTGCCTTAACTCATTTTATTTCATAAAATAATCAGATAGTAGTATAGGAACTTCGTAAGGAATAGAATAAGTGTTCAGTTCGCTTACCTAAATACTTTATACAAACATATTTTGTTGTTGAAATAAACTCGAATTCACCAATAATATTCGTGTTTTGTAAACAAAAGTTTAAGTGTCAAACCGGTTGGTTTGAATGTGAAATCGCAAAGCAAACATTTTCGTTTACTTAATAATTTTTATATTTGAGAAACTTGGCCTTAATCTTGAATATTGCATCGCAAATACACGAGATTAGATTTTATCGTGATTGATCGTATTAAGTAAAATCATCCCATTCATAACGCATTATAGATACACATTTTATAAACTTCACAAGTATTAAATAGTACAAAAAATTCACGATACGTGATAAAACAATGTTATCTAATTACCCCCTATAAGAATTACTTTTAAGTTCCTCAGTATATTATTGGTATTTTATGACACAAAAGGTATGATTTGCTATTGATTATAACTAGAAAGCGCTGCTTTCTCGTGATTACAATAATATAATTTCAGTATCACGAGGTAGCCTGGCTAGTCTTCTCATTAATAGTCACGACCTAACTAGACATAGAATTAATTTAAATGCATAAAGTAATTCTGCTAATGAAGTATGATTACCTCTATAATCGATGAACTTTCACATACTTAAAAATTAACTACTACTGCGGGTGTTCAACTAAACTGGTTTTTAACGTTCACTGACAGCGCGGATAGCCGAGTGGTTGAGGTCACCACGCCAAACCCAATGTGCGCGACGTGCCGCGAGTTCGATCCCCGCGTACGACAAGCTTTTTTGTGATCTATTGTGCGTGTGACTTGAATGTTTATCAAATCACCCGCGAAACAAAGATTAAATTCCTAAGTGAAGGAAAAAAAGACTTTATTTTAAACTGCGCTCAATGTACCTACTTAAGTTATTTTTAAGTAATATTAAGACAGGTTATAGGCTTTATATAGTTTATATGGCCCATTAAATCAATCATTGTCCATCAGAGACATGCCATTTATTTTTAATAACTAGACTCAGAGCGAAATCAGTGACTATACTGACTATACAGCGCCATATTTCCCATAAAATTCGGCATAATAACTCAGGTGTGGTGTTAAAGAAAATATTAATGTTAACGCTGAGTCATTAGACGGCATTAATGAAGAATTAACTGCTACCGTTGAATTCATTATGGCTTTGTCTTTCTATCAGCCCATAAGAAATGGTCGTTACTTTGTTACGTTGATTGTTGAAACTTTGAAAGTACCATTAATTGTATTTTTGATCTCTTCTGTTTGCAGTATTGTCTTGGGCTATTGATTTCGTGTTTATTTGTTATCTTATATTGTGTTGACGGTGAGATCTGGCCACTTTTTCTAGTCTATTGTTAGAGATTGTCTTTCACTGCTGTAGACGATTCTAGCTAATTGTCTACTTATGTTTTCTGTGCACAATGCCTCTGTTGTAGTTGTACTTTTGATAGCTTTTCAAGGTGTACATCTTACTTGTTTTGCATAAAAACTAGTCAAGCGCCAGTGTGGCTCACGACACTCAAGAATCCGTACAATACGATGAAGAAAAACAAATTTTCGAAAGAAAACGTTTACACGTTGTATTCCATTTTTACCCTGTGGTAAAGGAACTGATAGATTCCGGTAAAATCTAAAAAAAAAAAATTGACATTAGTCAAATACTTAAATGCCATATTAGTCGTGTTGTTGTAACTCTTGAAAATGATATATTCCGCGTGTAGTTTCCTACTTGTTAAGTAACAAATATGATACGGTAAATAGTAAGTATACCGGCTGATATATGAACTCCATGCATCACATTACCGACACGATTGTCGCACTAGGAAGTTTGGTAACTTGTTTATTGCACGTACAAAGTATCAATGATCTCAATGTTGTAAGTTTTACGTCGAAATTGTCGAAAGCATGTTATTTTGGTACTTCAATAACACATTAATTTAGCAATTTATAAGTGTATCTTTTTGTGTAATTTAGCAGCTAAACGAAATGCAAATATCTTTGGAAAGTTACAAAGTTTAACTTATGCAAAAGACATTAAAATTTGGCTATCGTTATATCAGAAGCAATTATAAAGTTGCAAACAGAAAATCGTAAACTAAAGCGGTATTTTTGTTTTACATTATTTATATTAGTGTTATAAATAAAAAGTGTTCTAAATCTGTCAATCAATTGAGCGAATATCGTAAATTCATTCGAGTATTATTCCGGCGGACATATTTGCGTGGCGTGATCATTGTCACCTTATTTTTTGCACGTGCAGCACTTTAGGGGCTTGAATCCCTCTGTGTGCGTAAAGCCATCCTTCAGACAGTGGGTGAAGCGGCGCCGACGGCCGTGGACGAGTATTATGCCGCTCACTATAATGCCATGAAAGGATTGCATTATGCACGAGTGAGGCTTCGTTGTACTACAATATTGAATCAACAAAGCTACTAAATCCATTGTCTTTCATTTTGTAAGCTTGTAAAGGTCAACTGAATAATGTGATTAGCTTTAGATTATCTTGTTCTGGCTAGTGCTAAATTGTTAATTATCATTAGGTAGGTATTTACCTATTTCTATCTTTTTAGATACATCTCTGCCTTTGATGGCAAGACGTCTTCAAAGTTAAGACTTACTAAAAGTACGTAGATAGTTGTTATCTAAGAATAGTTAAAAATATTTTTATTCACGATGCCACGAAACCTCTATTATACGCAATACGATTTGCACAAACAAAATATTAACAAATTTT